>NC_054706.1:78859352-78999352 GCF_016097555.1 Gigantopelta aegis | reverse complement strand
TGGTGTTTTGCACCATCTACACCATAGCGAAACTGATGTGGGTAAATATCACACTATGGTATGTTTTGCACTGTTGTGGCATGTTTTTCACGGTGTAGACCATAGCGAAATTAATGTGTAATTATCATGTTGTGGTATGTTTTGCACTGTGTAGATCACAGCGAAACTGTAAAATATCATGTTGTGAATTGCACTGTAGGGAAACTAAGGATTGTGTCTGCGTTTGACGAAGCGCGAGAAGGTCACACTCCTGACGCAGCCTCTCTCCGGACTGAGGGACGTCTGCTCACACTCAAACTCAGCGGCACCAACTCGGGGGCAGACATGAACACCCTCAGCAAACTGGCGCGCTGTGCAGACATCGACTACGTCAAGAACGACGGTAGGTATATAGTGTATAATGTGTGTGTGTGTGGTGTGTGTGTGTGTGTGTGTGTGTGTGTGTTCCCGCATTTGTGCGCACGTGTGTGTGTAATTATACATTGGGGGGGGGGGGGGGAGACGAGTTTGCATGGATTTTATTTTGGAAGGAGGGTCAGACATTGAAATTGCCTGGACATCAAAGACGACCTTCGGTCAATGTAACAGCTACCTTTATTAAGGCGACTCATTTCATGGACGAATTTCACAATCCCAACTTTTACGAGACTATTTTTTGTTCTCTCGTCCCAAACAGTGCTCTACGACTGGTATTTGAAAGGGCATAGTATGTGTTGTCATGTCAGTGGGAATGGTAAAGGGAAAATGTAGCAGATTTCCTTTAAAGCATACATGTCAGAATTACCATATGTATCACGTACAATGCTGATGGCTAATTAATTAATGTGATCTAGTGGTGTCGTTGATTTGAAACTTTTTTTTTGTGAGATTTTAGAGATGAAATGTATTTTGCATGCATTGATTTTATAGCCGTGTCACCGCTTTTATATATAGAAAACTTGCTATCTGATGAACTCGATTTTAGGTACCAGAGTCATTGTGGCTGTGAGAAAATCAGTTGATTGGAATTCTGATAAAGTGAGGTTTCCTGAATCGTCTGTTCTGATCGTGTCAGCCCCAGCATCAAAGAAAGACATCTACAAGTTGCCGCGATACGTTGATGAGAAGAAACACCCGCTAATCGACCCCGACAGCCAGGTGTGTAATAATATAAATATAGATATTCATATATCGGGTGGCCCAACGATAACCTTACTGAATATGGAATTGGCTAAACGGCATGGGGACGGTAAATTTAATATTTCACACTGATTACTGTATGGATATTTGCCACATTCAGTGAACATTGTAGGCCCATTGATCAAATATTGTTAAAATGGCAACAGATTAAAAGTTGTAAATTTAAAAATGCGACATCAAAAGCTAAGTGAAATTTGATCTAATTTTGTTTTCGGCACAACCGTGTTCACGGAGAATGAAGTAAAGGACGAAATAACAATAATTAACCTATGGCCTACAACTGTCACTGAAGGTGGCCAATATCCACATAGTAATGGATGTGAAATATCAAAGTTACAGTCCCTATACGTGTTAAATAATCATATATTATTTCTACAGGAGGACCTGGAGTTGGCCGAGAACACTCCGCTGGGTTTGTTCAAGTCTAAAGACTCCGCTTACCGCTACCTGCGAGTCCAGCCTAGACTGACCATGTGTCACTCGGCCCTGCTTCACAAACTCAACAAGTGGAATCCACAAGATGGTGAGAACCGATTACATGTCTGCGTGATGTCGTCGTTTAGGTTCATTTGCGTTAGGTTACCTTTCCGTGTCATGCAATGACACGTCATGTCATACATTGCATTACCCATACCTGGAGAAACATGACCATAGCTGACCATACTTGGCCATACATAAATGACCATGCTTGGACATAGAGGACCATACCATACCATACATGACCATACATGAAGACACTTGGCCATGTATAACCATACATGACCATGCCTAGCATTGCGTTGTATTCATGACTGTCGCTCCGTGCCATGCTGTTTTGCCTTGGTAATTAAAATGCAGTGTAACCATTTCCAACAGTACTTTAGTGTACTTCTCAAACATAACTTTAGTTTACTTGGACTTGTTAATTTGTGATGTCCACTGATGGTTTATAATTTGTGATGTCCACTGATGGTTTATAATTTGTCATGTCCACTGATGGTTTATAATTTGTCATGTCCACTGATGGTTTCAAATAAACACGTCTTAACTATACACACCTTCAGCTTCTGCACGATTACTTACAGTGAAGACCATTGACATCGTCAATGCCTACATGTCTGCCCAGGAGGAACAGCTCAAGATTGACGCGATGGACCAGCGTTTTGGCAAGTTCTCCAGCGGAGAAGGCATGGAGATAAGACTTGGAGCCTCAGACCCGAACACCATCGTCGACGCGTCATCGCTGTCGTTACTGCTGAAGACGACTGTAGACATGTGTGGCCCCATCTTCCACGACGCTGCCTCAGCGGTAGGCATCGGGCTGTACAAGGACACGGTGTTCGTTTGCATGCAGGACGAGTTTGATTTCTGGACGGACGATCAAAGTCTTATTCCCAGTGAATACTTCCTTGCTTCATATAAGGAAATGCTACAGAACAGGTTCAAACTGGCATCGCGTAAGATTGCTAATACTATTTTAAAATCAAAGATCAATTCTAAGATGTAATAAAATGCCTTAAAATAGTACAACTAAATGCTGGTGCTGAAATAATATTGATATATGACATGATATGATATGATATGATATATGATATATGATATGAGGTTTGAGATATGATATGATATGATATATGATATGATATTATGATATGATATATAATATGATGATTGGTAATTATATATCAATTCGATATTGTATTGGGATCGATCACAGTCAATGGGCCCATTGGACTATTTCTCGTTCCAGCCAGTGCACCACGACTGGTACCACAAAGGCCGTGGTATGTGCTATCCTGTATGATGACGCACATAAAAGATCCCTTGCTGCTAATCGAAAAAAGTAGCCCATGTATTGTCAACAGCGGGTTTCCTCCCTCAATATATGGTGTGGTCCTTAACCATATGTCCGACGCTATATAACCGTAAATAAAATGTGTTGAGTGCGTCGTTAATAAAACATTTCCTTCCTTCGACATTGTAATTGTGACCCGATATGTGAAAATTAAAATATAACACCAGAGTGTTATTATTACTAGAACATGTTTTTTAATTTCTTGTTATTATTTATTTATTTTTACCTTTCATGTTTTTAGATGCAATTAAACATATGACAGTTTTAGAGCTTCCTAGTCTTCTCCGAATGTTGTCCGGAATTATCCAAAACTTCAATAACCATTTAAATATATTTCTGCATACTAAACAAATACTGGCAATATGTTTGTATTAATAAACTTCTGTTTTCACTAGAACATCGGCTGATCGACCCAGATGACCTTGACGATGCCTGTAGTAACGCTGACCCGCCAGCCCGCCAATCTGTACACTTCCAACACACGCACTCGGCCCGAGTTGTGAGCCGAGGCCCCGACGAGTGCGTGCCATCCAGTGGCAGCCAGTTCTGTAGGGACACGGAGCAAATCAGAAAGAATCACATCGAGGTCATGGCAAAGGAATTGGCGCGCAAATGGTGGTATCACGATCACGATGAGCTACAGGCAGCCTTTGAGAAGTGTTTCAGCTTATGTGGAACATGTATGGATGGTAAATGCTTCTTACAATTTTTATAATGATATGAATGGTTTTTGGCCTTTCCAAAAAAAAATTGTTTGATGAGAGGAAGGGTGAGTGGGAAGTATTTAAATTCATTAGGTCTTTAAAGTATTTAAATTGCATTAGGTCTTTAAAGTATTTAGATTTCATTAGGTCTTTGAAATATTTAAATTTAATTAGGTCTTTGAAGTATTTAAATTTCATTAGGTCTTTAAAGTATTTAAATTGCATTAAGTCTTTGAAGTATTTAAATGTCATTAGGTCTTTAAAGTATTTAGATTTCATTAAGTCTTTAAAGTATTTAAATTCCATTACTTCTTTGAACGACTTAAATTTCATTAGGTATTTGAACGATTTAAATTTCATTTGAAGACTTGTTATTTCCCTGAAGGAGAGATCTGGGACGAGAAGGTGAAGAACTGTGACAACTTCCTACACTGGGCACCCTTCGAGCTGCTCAACGAAGGCGAAGTGTCGAACATCTTCCCCCGAGACAACGCCGCGCTGCGCAGATACGCCAGTCAGAGCGGACACACCATAGAGGACTCTCCTCTCTTCCATCTTGTCTGTACGTACTCACAATCACGACTGTCCTCTCTTCCATCTTGTCTGTATGTACTCACAATCACGACTGTCCTCTCTTCCATCTTGTCTGTATGTACTCACAACCATGACTTTCCTCTCTTCCATCTTGTCTGTATGTACTCACAATCATGACTCTAGAGTGGACACACCATAGAGGACTCTCCTCTCTTCCATCTTGTCTGTATGTACTCACAATCACGACTGTCCTCTCTTCCATCTTGTCTGTATGTAGTCACAATCACGACTGTCCTCTCTTCCATCTTGTATGTATGTACTCACAATCACGGCTGTCCTCTCTTCCATCTTGTCTGTATGTACTCACAATCATGACTGTCCTCTCTTCCATCTTGTCTGTATGTACTCACAATCATGGCTGTCCTCTCTTCCATCTTGTCTGTTTGTACTCACAATCAGGACTTTCCTCTCTTCCATCTTGTCTGTATGTACTCACAATCACGGCTGTCCTCTCTTCCATCTTGTCTGTATGTACTTACAATCACGGCTGTCCTCTCTTCCATCTTGTCTGTATGTACTCACAATCACGGCTCTCCTCTCTTCCATCTTGTCTGTATGTACTCACAATCACGGCTCTCCTCTCTTCCATCTTGTCTGTATGTACTCACAATCACGGCTGTCCTCTCTTCCAACTTGTCGGTATGTACTCACAATCACGACTTTCCTCTCTTCCATCTTGTCGGTATATACTCACAATCACGACTGTCCTCTCTTCCCTCTTGTCTGTATGCACTCACAATCACGACTGTCCTCTCTTCCATCTTGTCTGTATGTAGTCACAATCACGACTTTCCTCTCTTCCATCTTGTCTGTATGTACTCACAATCACGGCTGTCCTCTCTTCCATCTTGTCTGTATGTACTTACAATCACGGCTGTCCTCTCTTCCATCTTGTCTGTATGTACTCACAATCACGGCTCTCCTCTCTTCCATCTTGTCTGTATGTACTCACAATCACGGCTCTCCTCTCTTCCATCTTGTCTGTATGTACTCACAATCACGGCTGTCCTCTCTTCCAACTTGTCGGTATGTACTCACAATCACGACTTTCCTCTCTTCCATCTTGTCGGTATATACTCACAATCACGACTGTCCTCTCTTCCCTCTTGTCTGTATGCACTCACAATCACGACTGTCCTCTCTTCCACCTTGTCTGTATGTACTCACAATCATGACTCTAGAGTGGACACACCATAGAGGACTCTCCTCTCTTCCATCTTGTCTGTATGTACTCACAATCATGACTCTCCTCTCTTCCATCTTGTCTGTATGTACTCACAATCACGACTGTCCTCTCTTCCATCGTGTCTGTACGTACTCACAATCATGACTCTAGAGTGGACACACCATAGAGGACTCTCCTCTCTTCCATCTTGTCTGTATGTACTCACAATCATGACTCTCCTCTCTTCCATCTTGTCTGTATGTACTCACAATCATGGCTGTCCTCTCTTCCATCGTGTCTGTACGTACTCACAATCATGGCTCTCCTCTCTTCCATCTTGTCTGTACGTACTCACAATCACGGCTGTCCTCTCTTCCATCTTGTCTGTATGTACTCACAATCACGACTGTCCTCTCTTCCATCTTGTCTGTATGTACTCACAACCACGACTCTCCTCTCTTCCATCTTGTCTGTATGTACTCACAATCATGACTCTAGAGTGGACACACCATAGAGGACTCTCCTCTCTTCCATCTTGTCTGTATGTACTCACAATCACGACTGTCCTCTCTTCCATCTTGTCTGTATGTACTCACAATCACGACTGTCCTCTCTTCCATCTTGTCTGTATGGACACACCATAGAGGACTCTCCTCTCTTCCATCTTGTCTGTATGTACTCACAATCACGACTGTCCTCTCTTCCATCTTGTCTGTATGTACTCACAATCACGACTGTCCTCTCTTCCATCTTGTCTGTATGTACTCACAATCACGGCTTTATTTACGTCAAATGTAGGCTTACTGTACGAAAATTAAATATACCAGTCAGTTGTAATTTTTTGGCAATTTCCCCCATTGCCGCAGCTTTCAAAACTCTATCACTATACTCCGGTGAATGAACCTGGTACAGGCACGTTCTCTCCTGGTAGAGCTCTATCGACATGTCTTCGTTTCCTTCAGTCCACATGGTGTCGGTGGATGACGCCATGTTGAAACACTTCGACAGACGATTCGTTCGTGTTACAAATCTCAACGCAAGGCAGACGCATATTGGCGCACACGGTGCATTTTCAATCGGATCCGTCTGCGTTCATCCGTTCAATATCAAACATGTTTGATTTCTGAAAATGCATCGCAGCATTAAAAAACGCAACGCAGCCGCAACGCAGGATAGTCGCACACGGTGCGTTTTTGCTGCGTTCATCCGATTTTTGCCGGACTGCGATTTTTAACACACGTCGCTGCTTTTTTTTTTATCGCTCGTGTGCGCCGACTTTTAGTATGTGCTGACATGTCATTTATGTTAGAACAGTTACTCCTTTACTTTCTTTTCTGTCCAGAAATGATCATAGTGACAGGTAGAGGTAGTTCTAAAATTAGTGGGTTTGTGCTTTGAATTTTAGCTGTATCATTAGTTTTAAAAAAAAAAAGGGTGGGTGTCAGCACCGCGCACCTCCCAAGTCCCTGTGAAACCGCACCTAATAGGGGTAGTTAAGGTACCCAAAATACTGTTTTGGAATAGTTTATAATGTGAAAACGTTTGCATTTTTGGAACTACATTAAATTATTTAATTTAATTTCTGGTAATTATGGTCAGGGTAAGATGATCAGTGTTGAAACAGTTTATAGTTCTCGTGTTCCAAATCAGGTCATCAAAAACAGCAAGAAAACAAAAAGCGTTTAGTTTTGCACGTAAATGTAAATTTACAACTAAACCACAATTCTTATTACTGTTATATTACAACACATTTTGTTACAAGTACACATGATTCATTTGATTTTGTCCTTAAAACAGTACATTTTTCGTAATGATGTAATTTTGATGCCAAATACTTGTAAATGTAGGCCCTGTATAACTACTAGTCTTAGACATAAATTTACGATGTTTTGTGAAATTGGCCTCATATTGTAGGTCAGAGTGGTCAAATAATGACATGAGGAGTAGAACTGTGCTTTGATGAAAATGGACAGTCTTTTCTACAAGATCTAATAGTCATTTCAAGTTCTTTTCGTGCTTACATTCAATTAGGGTTCAAGCACGCTGTCCTGGGCACACAACTCGGCTATCTGGGCCGTCTGTCCAGGACAGAGGGTTAGTTCTTAGTGGTTAGTGAGCGAGAAGAGGGTGAAGTGGTCTTACACCTACCCACCGAGTCGTTAAAATTCGCACCGGGTGGGAGCCGGTACCGGGCTGCGAACCCAGTACCTACCAACATTATGTCCGATGGCTTAACCAGGACACCACCGAGGCCGGTCATCTGATACTAACCAAAAGGGGGATGGGCCCTGGGACACGGGATTGCCAATGTGGTCGGCGTATTAAAGTGAGTCAATCGTTACCTTCTGGTCAAATTAATAATCACTTCTTTTGGGGGGTTGTTGTTAGGGGGAGGTTGTAAAGGGGCAATTTAGCGATGCAAAACATTATATAGATATAGTGGAAAAGAGACTACAAAACTGACCATTTTTACGTAAATATGTTTCTTTGATAGTCAACACTGTTGGCACGACATACCGCCCCGACCCTAAAGCGAGTGTCCAGGAAGAGTTGTACCCCCAGGCTGAGAACCCTAGTCCGGTGTTGGAACTGCTTCTGAAAATGTACTGTATTAACGCTGTCGGGACCGTCAAATTCTGGGTGGCCGACGAGACAGACACGGTGTCCCTGAAAGAAGCCTTAAGGGTGAGTCGGTCAGTTACATCACCCACATTAAATTTTCACATTAAAATTACCTCTACTGGTCTCACCAGTGTGTGTGAGAGAGAGAGAGAGAGAGAGAGAGAGAGAGAGAGAGAGAGAGAGAGAGAGAGAGAGAGAGAGAGAGAGAGAGAGAGAGAGAGAGAGAGAGAGAGAGAGGCATGCAATTTGTTTGGCGATGCCATAACGTTAGAGTCTCAGACTCGTTTAGAGTCTCGAGTCTTTACGTCAGTTAATACAATATATTGTAGACATGTAGGTAAACGTACTTAAGATAAATAAGTTAACACCACAAGTCCTGTGATTGGTGATAAATGTGAGTGTTGGATTAAAAAAAAAAAAAACACTTACTACTGTCGTCTATGGGATTTGATTTGGTAGTATACACCCTTAAGCACCGTAAAGATCGCAAAACGTCCCTCTAGTCCAGACTCTTAACAGCCCTAACATGTCCACGTTATACATGCAGGCTGTGGTGGTGTACAATAAAAACGTCACCGACATCGAGGTATACGTCATGAATGAGGCCAGCAGGGACGCGGTTGAGGCGACCATTGAGAACCTGGTAGCCGAGTGGTCGACCAGCTCGTGTCCGCTCTACACGCGGGAGTTCATAGCGCAGACGACAGTCCGCAGTCTGTCGCACGGTCAGTACCAATACTAAATTAAGACTTTCTTCTTTGTAGCTTGCTCCTCTTCAGTCAATGTTTTACCTTATCATACATAGTGGGGGTGAAAATAAAAGTACCCTTTTTAATTTAAAAATGCCTTTTCTTAGTAGCTGTGCACATTCTCTCTCTCTCTCTCTCTCTCTCTCTCTCTACGTATTTTAGACTAGGTATGATTTTTTTTTTGGTGGGGGGTGGTGGTGCGTAGATCAATATTGGAATTCTATACTTGTCAGTTTAAAAGTAACCCCTCCCTGAACAAAACGTTATTGGCAATCTAGGAAGGATGATTCGGCCTACATTTAGTGGCAGTCCTCATTGGCAGCCTGAAAATTATATTTTGACAATGTACAGACTTTGTAATAAGTAGTCCTATTGACAATGTACAATGTAGGATGTAGGATGCTGGAAAGTGGCAGTCATCCTATCACTGATTCATAGGGCAATCATGAAATTGTTTCCAACATCCTTTGGATTGCCGTGGGTAAAAATGGGGTTAATGGTTTTGTCATTCAGATTTACCGGTTTTAATAACTGTATCCTTCTAAAAGCACATAATAATAAATAATGGTTTCTAGTTTTATTAGTTGATGAAACTATCAAGTTTTTAAATGGCAATCTGTGTTAAAGTGAGTGTTTTTATTTCAGACATTACAAAACGTTCGGTCAGTCCGTCTGTTGGTGAGGAACTCATCAACGAGTTCAACAGCTGGGAGTATCGGTGGGCGAACCAGGAACTGTAAAACACACAATACCTTCATATAATTTTATACATTTACATTTCACTCAAAATAGTGCTGAACTCACTTGGTAAATTAAGTTATTATATCACATAACACTTGATATGTTATTGGAAAATATGTAAGATAATTGTACCGTTCTTGTTCCAGCATTCGACTTAACCATTTTATAACTGAGCTTTAGTCTATAGAATCTGATCTTAATTTGTTAGATAATGTTTGTTATTTAACTATATTTTATTTTTAAAATGTCATTAGAGTTGGTACAGGTTTAAAACTTAATAATATGGGGTTTTTTTTATATTAGTTTTAGCATTATTATTTAATATTTGGTTTAAATATATGCAATTCCTCGGTTCACTTTTGAGGCAAAGGACTGATGCGTCTTACCTTAAATCAATCATCAGATAAACTTAGTGCACAGATAAATCTACGCTGTGATAGTTGCAAATGAAGTTATACTTGACTTTCCATTTCAAACTAAATATATTTGTTCAACTATGATCTATTTTTGCATCAGATTGTCCAATTTCCAAAAAAACCCATAAAAAAAAAAAACCGAATGTAAATTTTGTTTAAGCAAATCTGTGATAACATTTATTGCGAACCGTCCGGAATTACAAGGGAATGTCACGTCAATATAGAACTAGAAATTATTGGGAAGTTTTTTTGTTAAAAACAAGTTTTATTACAGGCGTGTTTATGTGATTACCCTGACCTCTTGTGATTTTTAAAATCAAAAGCCTCAATGGACTCGGGAATAACTGTCCTCGTATGGAACAGGCACTAAATAGAGATTCAGGGGTCATTGCCAAACGTCAATTCGACTGCGGTGTGCAGAGATACGGTCTTCATTGTGGATAACTTTGTGTTGTTCAGGTAATTATATTATAGTACGTGGGGGGTGGTGGAAGAGATTTAACAGCCCGAGTGTATCAATGTTGTTTTTGGGACAATTAACAAAATTCTCCATTGGCAAGAACAAAGACCACGCTCTATTATTATTATGGTAAAGACATTTCACAATTATTTTTGTTTGTGATATACTTTTACTTACTTGTTTCTGTGATAGTTGTCATTGCACGTGTGATATTTTGTTTTCTTTTTTATTATCACAGTACATCGAGGGCTCATAACCAGAACTGATCATATCAAATATCATGGTTTTCACTACAATAAGTTTTACCATTTAATATATATAGCTTTGCTTCACTCATTAGTTACATGTATGCAAACCCCTCCAAATAAAAAATAAACTTAAAAGAGAAAAAAAAAGCAGAAGGAAATGTGAAATGATGTGCTTCTTTCACTTTTGCAACTTTTTAGAGTTCTGGTGCACAGCTCTCGATAATATACTGATTTCTAATGGAAACTTGACATACATAAAATTTGAATAATTTGATAAATATTGTTGGTAATCGAAAAGAATCAATTTCAAAACCACCTTACAAACACTTTGCATGTATCATGAAGTGCATTGTGACGTTTAGATCAACTTTCTGATTCTTTCATATCCCACTGTACCGTTTGTTGATTTTCTCCAAAATAATTGCAGTCCTTGTAAAGTTTCTTTTGGATGTCAGTGTATTTAATATTTCTGCCCTATTCACTTTGTTTTCACATCTAATAAAGAATTTCTTTGATGTTGTGTTCTGTAATTGAATGTAGTTTGAATATAATTGAGGTACCTGGTGGTAGATAATTATATATGACAAATGAATGCACGATGAAGAGAACACAACAAAAACATCACGGAGAACCAAAAACACTGTTTTATTGTTTACTATATCGGCGGCTGCGTGTCAACGCTAGCCTGATGAAATCGATGATCAAGTGACAAACAAACGATAAATAAAAATACTGAAAACGTTTTGCTACAAAACAAAACGTTCCATGATCAAAACTCGTTGTACACATAATATGAAAACAAACTGACACATTTGAACCAAAAGTGACAATTTATAACTGATTCTGTTACATACAAAACTTTTACACATTCTTAAAACATTAAAGGGACATTCCTGAGTTTGCTGCACTTTTTAAGATGTTATTAACAGACTTTTTAACGACTGTAATTACATATCAAATATATTTTTCTGCATAAAATATTAGTGGCTGTATATTAAACGTATTTCTGATCGTTCTAATATTTGTACTAGGTTAAATTTCATCTTATTTCCTAAAATATAGTTTTTACGTGTGTACAAAATTATTTGAAGACAAAATCCAATTTGTGCTTCTTACAAATATTAAGACGACCAGAAACACAATGAATATACAGACACTGATATTCTAAACAAGAAAATGTATTTAATATGCAAGTTTAATCGTAGAAATATTTTATTAGTCGGAAACATCTTAGAATGCAGCAAACTCAGGAATGTCCCGTTAAAAAAATGTTGCATACTAGTGTACATGGAATACATTTATCATTCCCTAATATAGGGAATGAACAGTTTACTTGTAAATCAACCAGATTAAGCAGAAATGTGAATTTTGGCATTGGAATTTAAAAGACCAAGCAGGAAAACGCCCACCGCCATTGAACACAGAGCAGCATAAGGTGTTCTCTGTCCTAACTGTAATAGCAGTTTTAAAATGGATGGTCATCTCACAAATTCTCATAACCATATCCGGCAACAGTTAAAGTTTGAGTTTTGCATTAGCAGAAGATGTTAAAAGATGAGAAAGAGAGAATGCTGCTTTATGAGAGGAGTTCTTGATATTTTCTGCATTTGAGAATATTCTAACCAAAATGTAATGTAGCTATTCTGTGTATTATTTTAGCTTTAGGTCATAGTTTGTATATGACAACAACAATATGCAGAATATTATAAAATTGTATGAAGTAAGTGACAAAATCAATGAAGTGTCATGACTGTGCTCCATCATGAAATCATACCCCACAATCACAGAGTGACTCTTTCGTACTTTACAAAACAGGTTTCTTTTTCTGAAAGTTAAAAAGTATAGATAAATGTAGCCTTTCCGTATAAAAAAACAGAATCTATAATCCCAGTAGTGTTAGGCTGGAGGTCAAAAACATAGAATCTATAGTCCCAGTAGCGTTAGGCTGGAGGTTAAAAACATAGAATCTATAGTCCCAGTAACGTTAGGCTGGAGGTCAAAAACATAGAATCTATAGTCCCAGTAGCATTAGGCTGGAGGTCAAAAACATAGAATCTATAGTCCCAAACATAGAATCTATAGTCCCAGTAGCGTTAGGCTGGAGGTTAAAAACATAGAATCTGTAGTCCCAGTAGCGTTAGGCTGGAGGTCAAAAACATAGAATCTATAGTCCCAGTAGCGTTAGGCTGGAGGTCAAAAACATAGAATCTATAGTCCCAGTAGCGTTAGGCTGGAGGTCAAAAACATAGAATCTACAGTCCCAGTAGCGTTAGGCTGGAGGTAAAAAACATAGAATCTATAGTCCCAGTAGCGTTAGGCTGGATGTAAAAAAACATAGAATCTATAGGCCTAATCCCAGTAGCGTTAGGCTGGAGGTTAAAAACATATTTCACATTAAATAAAAATAATTTAATTTACAAATAAATGTTAAATTAAAGAATACAAACAAAGTCAATAACAATGTTTAACAGTAATTACTCTAAAGAGAGAGAGAGAGAGAGAGAGAGAGAGAGAGAGAGAGAGAGAGAGAGAGAGAGAGAGAGAGAGAGAGAGCAACACAAAACCCTAACTAATAAGAAGTCTAAAATAACACAGTCATATTTTATTACTAACAAGAAGCATCGAGTTTCAAAAAGAAAAAGAAGTAAAAAGTTATTCCCATTACCATCATTTACAGAAAGTACAAACAAACCAGTATTTTCCCACAACCAGTGTTTTCCAGTCACCAGTGTTTTCCCATGACCAAGCAAGCATGACTAGAAGTGCTACAATATACAGAAATACCAATTAAATTGTGAATGCAGAGTAAAATGCTTTTTGGAGAAAAAATGCATAAAAATATTATGTTGGCTATTGTAACAAAGGGAGGATATTACAAATGAATATTGCAATTTATTATTATAGTTGTTAGAAAGTAAAATTAATTATAGCCACTATTAAGATATTACAGATCAATAAATTAATAACTTAATATGTAAAAAAATCCGATAACTTTTGATTAATATTCATTTACAAAAGTGTGAGATGTACAAATATAATGCTTATAACGTTGAGAGAGAAAATGGGTAATCAACAAGCATCTTTCTCATTATGGATGCAAATTGAAGGTAGCTCACGGCATTAGCAATAGTCCATCCCAATATTTAGCGCCAAACAGCACTTTATTAAAAGAAAAGAAAAAGTAAAGGAAAACATCTTTATTTAATTTTGTTAGAGATAAATATTACAGGGATCACCCTGGAACACATTTTGTTAGAGATAAATATTACAGGGATCACCATGGAACAAATTTTGGTTCAGCCAATTTTCAGATATGTAGAGTATTTTCTTGCAAATGATTAAAATGTGGTTAATTAAAAAAAAAAAACCTTTTAATCGCCAAAGACTAAATATTGTAGCCACTTTGAATAAAAATTAGCAATTGGCTAATTTGGCAATGGACAGGGTGAGCCATGTAAAAACATGTGTCATGCCAAATTAATGTTATTGATAAAAAAACGTTTTCGGCTGGCAGGGACAGATTATATTATTTTTAGGAAGATTTGTCACCACATTTCATTTGATTAACAATGATGTCTGAAAATCACTCTGGGTGATGAAATGTCCAGCTTATTAAATGTCAACATGTATCAAGGACAAAGAAAAAGAAATAAGAAACAAAAAAAATGAAAGAAAGAAAAAGATTACAAACCAGTTTTGTTCTAAGATCTCCTGCACATAACATACACACACACACTAACAAAAAGAAAACACCATTCATTCATGTCAAATAAACTGAATAAATAAAAAAACAAAGAAATTTGTACTTGTACATTGAATGTAATAAATGTCATTCTACAATACTGTTATTTGAAAAAATCCTACAACTTAAGAGTTCAGCAATAATTATATTAGTTTCTCTCATGATCTGTATAGCTACTCATCTAATATAATATTTGTAATATTATACATATGGAACACTACAGTTTGTATTAATAACTACATGTATTTGTAATACATAGAGGATTCGTCACGAGTGTTTTTTAATATGGAAAATATCAACCAAGTCTATGTTAATTGGTATTTGTCGAGGCTCTGCTGAGACAAATACCGATTAACTAGACGAGGTTGATATTTTACATATTAAAAAACACGAGTAGCGAATTCTATATATCCTATAACACTTCTAAAATAACATTTTAATTAATTGTTTAGTAAATCACAGTACTAAAGTTGCCGCCATCGGTAATACGCAGATTAGTTTGACGTCACGCATTTTAAACAAATCTTTGGAAACGTTACGCTCAGGTACACGGGTCTTGTTGGCTTGTAAGCAAATGACTCATCTATGGCAACACATAACCTAGAAACCTTGCAAATTTGCATACCATTATTAACCGGGTTAATAAAGTAAAATATCACATGGGTTTATGACATGGATATCATGGGTAAGTTATAGGATAAATTGTATTACACATGGTATGTATGTATGTATGCATACATATTTACCACAAGTATATTAAAAACTAAATATGACTATAGATCAGAACTAATATAGTCTTGATGCTTGTTATTACAAAATAGCTAAACTATCTCTTTCATTGTGCATTCATTAAGTCAATAAAAAAGCCACAATTATTAATTAAGATATAAACTTAAAAAATTAATGATCATTGTATAGGACAAAATCGAATGAAGATTAAAAAATGATGGTCCCTTTTTCCATGTTACATATCTGATATATGACCTGTTAAATCAGGCCCGTACGCAAGGGGGGGGGGGGGGGGGGGGGGGGGTGCAAGAGGTGCGTATGCACCCCCCATAGTCTGCCGAGGTCCATCAGACGATGTGACAAATTTACTTCCCAGAATGCAGGAAAATACATCTCCTGCATTCTAGATTAAAAAACATTTCGGGGGGACATGCCCCCGAACTACCTAGCAACTCTGGCCCTTTGGGCCGTCAATTACGCACCCCCTATATAAATTTCTGCGTATGGACCTGTAAATAATTAACACACGGAAATGGCTTACACAAATATGATTTCAGTCTAGAAATCAAAGAATGGATTGTTCTATGTAAAGTTATGAAAATCAAAATAAATTGTTTAAAAACAATTTGACATGAGAATCGATTAAAATTGAAAAGGCAACATGGTGTTGTCAGAGAAAACACACAAACAGGATGAAGGGCTGTTTTCCAGTTGTGCTGTTTTTGGCGTTACGTCAAACAATTCTGTGCTTATTTACAACAGTGTTTCCACAGAGGCTGTGCCTGCACTATGCCAACACGAATTCTAATTAAATGTCTCGACTACCAAGAACTTGTAGTTTGTAAGAAACTGATCTAAATGCAAAATTTTAACGTTAAACTTTAATGTAAAAATTTACACTGTCACTGGCAGTGGAAAAATAATACCTATTTATTACACATATGGTTAAAAATATCTTAGTACATATCAAAATATCGATTGGCACACTACAACCGTACAGGAATGTCAACCAAATGAGTTGAGTGATCTAAATTAAGATTGATTATGGATAATAAATCGGATATTAAACTTGCTACCATTATGTATCATGTTTTATGTCCCTTGTGAAATAATTTTCATTGTCACTCGCTAAAGCTCATGACAACTGCAAATTATTTCACTTGAGACATAAAAATGATACGAAATGGATGCTCGTTTAATATCCAATTAATATCCTATCTCGCCTTTTTACTTCATAAAGTTGAGACAACAAGTGTGCACAGAGAAAACCACCTGCATGAGGAATGTGAATATTTGTAATATGAATTCCAACCACTGTGCCAAAACCTTTTACATTCAATAATGCCCCCATATCAGATTGCCCTGTTTATTTTACCAGAATAGATTTCGTCCCATTATTGTAAAAAAAAACTAAATGCATAGAACAAAATGGGCAAACTACACATTTATCGAGTCAAATTAAGGTACGATAATATTAGATGCTAAACTATTTTTTAAAAACCCATAATTTATGCATTACTATATTTAAATGTGTTATAGGCTCAAAAATAGAAATTTCACAAATCTAGTTTTTGTACCTAACAAGCACTAGTTTGAAAATTTGTATGAAAATAGCGATAAAAGATTTGGGCAAAATATATTACATTACCTCTTACAAGATTTACCTGAATAAAGAAAGGTGTCTCATACAACCTAACATTAATATTGATACAAACACAGAATACTAGATGACTATACACCAGGTGTCAAAATATAATCTACTCTTCTGTAAATAGTGATTTCTTCAAACACAAAAATAAAACAAACGTTCCAATATTCTATATGTAGTTAAATCTGTATGCGATTACTGTTTTAATTTAATTCCCTTTTCAGAAGTTGCACAGCAACTGTGACATCTCTGATTAATTCTTAAACAATAGACATGATTTATCAGATGAAACTGGTACAAAACTAAAGTCGAGATAAACTCTGTTTTTATTTTACATCAAATAAACTACTACTACTACTACTACAGGTATTTGTTTTAGAATTTCCAGTATCATTAAAGGAACAGTATTACTGAATATCCTTGAGTACTGGTAAACAAAGTGAACTCCGACCCCTGCAAACAGACGCTTCAATATTGTCAAATTCAAGCATTCTGGACGGATAGACATGCAAAAACTGGCAAGCATTATCTTTCCTATCTATCTGTCTGTATTTACCAATACTGTTACAGAGAAACATTCAGTATGTTTACTCATGGAATTCTTTGAGTATTTGAAAGGAAACCTGAATTTGTTCTGAATAAATATATATTATAAACATAATTTTCTTTTCTTCTTGATCGTCAGTCCTTTTCCAAACCATCCTGGCACTGACCGTTTCTTTGTGTGAGGTGCAGGCGGTTTGTTAAGTACTGCTTGATGATCCGAGTTGGCAGAGATTTCCGTTCCTGTTTCATCTGTGGAAGACCCAGGTTTGTGCGCAGCGTCGTCCGACTCTACAACAGTCTGGTCATCAGTAGAAGACGCAACTCCACTCGGTTGAGTATTTGACAACAAAACAGATTCACTTTCTACAACTGCAACAGTTGACGGTAAGTCGCGAGTTTGGCTGCATTGGTCATTACTGTCTTGGAATATCTGTTTGGCTTCAGTCTTCACCGAGTCAACTTGAGCTACAGGAGACACATGTACTGACTCAGACACTGAATTGTGCGTACTATTGGACACGAGAGATCCAGAGCTGCCTGTCGTTGAGCATCCCGTCGTAGAGAGATCAAGTGCCTGTTCCTGTAGGTCACTGTCGTGTTCTGCTTTACAACCACCCGTGTGCGAGTCGGACCCTGCGTCTGTACCGGGACACTTCCACCTCACACTGAGACAGCTTTTATCAGACACCTGATGCTGGCCGTGGCTGTGGCTGTGTGCAATATTTACCTGCAGCTGGAAGTTCCCGACGAGCTGAGCGTCGTGTATTGGCTTCATGACGAGGAACGTTGGCGGAAATGCACCACCCAGTCTGCACGGATGTTTTGAGTTTGCAGGTACCGAGCTTGAAAAGTGGACGTAACTGTTCAACAAGTCCGTCTTAATACTTTGAGGCATCGTTGATGAGATCACTTGTGTCAGCAGTGCTTCACCACCTTCTCCCTGAGATATTGGTGAGTTCAGTAATGTTTTAATGACAGAAAACGTTTTCTGCAACGGTTGTTCACCTAGGCACGGTTTCTTGTCTGCATCTGTTGCATGTCTGTATCTCTCCACGTCTCTTCGATTTAACCGGACATTTGGTGAGTAATCTTTGGGCACTTGAAGGATTTTCTTTGAGGTAGTTTTCAGTTCATTCGTTCTTAAAGGCACCGACATATGGAAAATTGGATCCTGTATCCTGAATTAAAAGTAAAATAAGATATTGAAACAGTGACAGTACCAGCATGACAGATGTACTTCAAATGCACCTGGTGAGAAACCTGGAGCAGTTCCAAGTATCATAATAAATAACAAAGTAAAATAAAGCAACATCCGAGTGCAGAAAGACTTCCCATCTGTGAGCAAGAGTGAGGTAAGGCCAAGACACTGCTCACCTGTCACTGAGACATACACTACATAATATTTTTCTCAAAATGACGTAAATGGATATATAGCTTTTGGAGATGAACTGTTAACATGTTATCAGATGGAGATATTAACTCGGATGTGAACTTGACTGACAAGATGTTGAAAAGAGGTGAGAAAGGAATGGGGATTAAAGATTTGAATATTTTGTATTAATTATGTATACCAATTTTAGTTTTTTTATAATGGAAATTATTCCAAAGGATATATCATTACTTTCAAGTAAACTACCAATTCAATTATGTCACGTTTGTGTCTGACTAGAAGTTTGATACAAACCTTTGATACGGCTCTACTGTTAGAGACAGGTACTTCATCACTTGCATCATTACGTCGTCACAGTAACCTGGTGAAAAAGCAAACAAATCAGGTCAACCTAGCTGGGCTGCACTTGCCTATCTTAGCCCACATGGGGGTTGGGGGCAGGATCTAGTTCTCAGTAGAGTGACCGCCTGAGGTGCTTGTGTCACACGATCAAATACCCTCGGTGGACATTTCTCCGACTTGGATTTCCCCATACCAAATATGTTCCACAACTGGTATATCTAAGGTAGTGGTATGTGCTGTCTTGTCTGTGGAAAAAATGCATATACAAGATCCCTTGCTGCTAACTGAAAAATGTAGTGGTTTTTTTGTTTACTATAGAGACAAAATGTCTGACATCCAATAAGGCAATTTGCTCCTGTGTAGTCGTTAACCAAAACAAACTTTAACTTCAATGCTCAAGGGTGAATAATGTAGAGTTAATATATCCACATACTCTTAATATGTTGGTATTTACTGTATTGTAGCATATATTGGAACATTTTAAAAATAGTATTATTAATGTTACTAATGCTGAGCATTGCCAAGTAGTGCTTTCATCTGTAATGTACTGTGATGTCAATCTGCAATATTCAGTCATACAGAACAAAGTTTACCATTAATTTTTAAGGTAGCATTGTCGTCCTTTGGTGTCCACTGCAAATTGACGATGAAGAGTTTTGGTCGTTGATGTACCTTTTTATCCATACACCACAAACACGAGTATTTTTTTAAAACCTGCAAATATATCAACATCTCATTATTATACACTGCAATCTACCTCTTACTTCTCATGCTTACCTTAAATACTAATGTGACAGTCAATGGGGACATTTTACACTGATTCACAAATCAAGGTGTAGGGATGACAGATTTCTTTTACGTTTATTGGGGTATGAACCCCCAAAAAATCATCCGCAAACTGTGTGATGCCATGTCACACATTATGGATGATACGTTTCACAGTTCTTAATGATCCTGTGCCATGTCACACAGTATGGAAGATACGTGTCACAATCCTTAATGATCCAGTGCCATGTCACACAGTATGGAAGATACGTGTCACGGTCCTTCATGATCCTGTGCCATGTCACACAGTATGGAAGATACGTGTCACGGTCCTTCATGATCCTGTGCCATGTTACACAGTATGGAAGATACGTGTCACGGTCCTTCATGATCCTGTGCCATGTCACACAGTATGGAAGATACGTGTCACGGTCCTTCATGATCCTGTGCCATGTTACACAGTATGGAAGATACGTGTCACGGTCCTTCATGATCCTGTGCCATGTCACACCGTATGGAAGATACGTGTCACGGTCCTTCATGATCCTGTGCCATGTCACACCGTATGAAAGATACGTGTCACGGTCCTTCATGATCCTGTGCCATGTCACACGGTATGGAAGATACGTGTCACGGTCCTTCATGATCCTGTGCCATGTTACACAGTATGGAAGATACGTGTCACGGTCCTTCATGATCCTGTGCCATGTCACACCGTATGGAAGATACGTGTCACAGTCCTTCATGATCCTGTGCCATGTCACAAGTATGGAAGATACGTGTCACAATCCTCAATGATCCTGTGCCATGTCACACAGTATGGAAGATACCTGTCACGGTCCTTCATGATCCTGTGCCATGTCACACAGTATGGAAGATACGTGTCACGGTCCTTCATGATCCTGTGCCATGTCACACAGTATGGAAGATACGTGTCACGGTCCTCAATGATCCTGTGCCATGTCACACAGTATGGAAGATATGCATCACAGTCCTTCATGATCCTGTGCCATGTCACACAGTATGGAAGATAACTGTCACGGTCCTTCATGATCATGTGCCATGTCACACCGTATGGAAGATACGTGTCACGGTCCTTCATGTTTGAAAATTTGAGGCAACTTATAAAACACTTTCCTGACAAGCTACAGAATTTGCATTCCATAAGAAAAATCTTCAGTACAGCTTGCACATAGTATTGACACAAAGAAGTTTTGAATGGCGCAAACTGAGCAATCACTGAATCAGTATAATGATAGTCAAATACTAGAGCCAGCTGGGCATAACACACCCTGTATTCAACAACTAGCGAGAGGCAGGCTGGTACCATTTATTTTTGTAGGTGAACAATACACAATTAATGTGTGCTTGGGGGCGCAAAAGTGGTCACACCCCAGATATAAAGGACTGATGTCGAACAACAAATGTTCACTCATGGGACAACAAATGTTCACTCATGGACCACAACAGTACATGGATTATATTTATATATATATATAAAAAAATCAGAAGTGTAAACAACTTTGTGATACCTTGAGACTGGATCCGAGACACAGAATGAGGTCTGCGTTGTTGGCAGCCTTCACGGCGCGCTTCCACCAGTACGGAGATCGCAGCCCGCCCTTCTCGCCGAAGTGCACGACGGTGTCCTTCAGCGCGGAGCTACAGCGGTGACACTTCCTGCCCGTGACGTGGCGACGCACGCCTGTCTTCTCCGTCACGTCAAACAGACGGAAGAGCTCCTGCTGGGGCTTGCAGTTTGGACAAACCTTCAAACGTTATTTTACATAATTGACAAAACAAAGTGTAACATTTTTGTAACTTTTGCTTGGTGATTCCTATGCACTTCTGTTAAATTAAGTTATTATATTACATTAGATTTTAATTTAACAAAAGTCAGTATGAACCACCAAGCAACAATTGTTATTCATAAATATCTAACAATTAATAAATCAAATGAGTTATGAAAATATTTAACAGTTAATAAATCAAATATATCATGGGTTATGAAAACATTCATTCATATACTTACCTTTGTTTGACACTTGACAATCAATCTACTTTTTCATACTGGGGTGTTCGATAAATCACAAAGCATGTGTAGCATTGACTTAAAATCAAGATAAACTTTTGAGTCACTGACATACTACGCAACCCATTTATGGCTTATGTCAAGATAAATTCAAGTAACCCATTTCACTTTTACGTAGCCCTGTGAAGGATGTCCTACATATCATGTGTAAATACAAAATGGGTTCACAAAACCAGACTTGTACGATCAACATACAAACAAAACGACTGTTCTTGCAATATTCAGACATCTAACAGTTCTGAAAAGCCCAACAAACAAACCTCAAGATACATGTTGCCATGAACCTCAGATATGACATTCCTCGGTAGACTGCTCCGTACATGCAAACCGTCACAGTTCTGAGATACCACATAGTTGACCTGCAACAAACAAAAACATGTTAAACACAACAGCTGATACAGCAAAACTGACACCGGAAACTGAAACAAACTCAACTGATATATAAAAGTACATACATAAAAGTAAAATAATGATTTTAAAAATTAAATATCACTGACAAAGGGCCAATGTCAATGTTCAATGGTGTAGTGTTCATGTAGGGGCCATTATCCAGTAAGAAATCATAACTGTCTGAAGAATTTTTATCTGGAATGGAATATTTAATTGGTTTAAAATTTGATTCATCACAAATTACATTAGAAACAGATTTGTAACACTCATAAACACTTATGTATCCTTTTGTGTACAACTTTATAATACTCATAAACACTTACGTACACTTCTGTGTACAGCTTTGTAATACTCATAAACACTTACATATCTTTCTGTGCACAGCTTCGTAACACTCATAAACACTTACGTATACTTCTGTGCACAGCTTTGTAATACTCATAAACACTTACATACACTTCTGTGTACAGCTTTGTAATACTCATAAACACTTACATATCTTTCTGTGCACAGCTTCGTAACACTCATAAACACTTACGTATACTTCTGTGCACAGCTTTGTAATACTCATAAACACTTAAGTATCCTTCTGTGTACAGCTTTGTAACACTCATAAACACTCATGTATCCTTCTGTGTACAGCTTCGTAACACTCATAAACTCTTAGGTATACTTCTGTGCACAGCTTTGTAATACTCATAAACACTTACGTATCCTTCTGTGTACAGCTTCGTAACACTCATAAACACTCATGTATCCTTCTGTGTACAGCTTTGTAATACTCATAAACACTTACGTATACTTCTGTGCACAGCTTTGTAATACTCATAAACACTTAAGTATCCTGTGTACAGCTTTGTAACATTCATAAACACTCATGTATCTTTCTGTGTACAGCTTCATAATACTCATAAACACTTACGTATCCTTCTGTGTACAGCTTTGTAATACTCATAAACACTTACGTATCCTTCTGTGTACAGCTTTGTAATACTCATAAACACTTACGTATCCTTCTGTGCACAGCTTTGTAATACTCATAAACACTTAAGTATCCTGTGTACAGCTTTGTAACATTCATAAACACTCATGTATCTTTCTGTGTACAGCTTCATAATACTCATAAACACTCACGTATCCTTCTGTGTACAGCTTTGTAATACTCATAAACACTTACGTATCCTTCTGTGTACAGCTTTGTAATACTCATAAACACTTACATATACTTCTGTGCACAGCTTTGTAATACTCATAAACACTTACATATCCTTCTGTGTACAGTTTTGTAACACTCATAAACACTTACGTATCCTTCTGTGTACAGCTTCGTGATACTCATGTGGGTGAAGGTCGGTTCTGCGTCACTAAGGTCTTGATCTCTATAAGCAATAAATAATTAATTAGCTGAAAATGGCAAACTGCCTAAGAACCATAGCATTCATCCCATAATTCAAGCTCTTTTATACACATATTTATCGACTAATGGTAATCATATTTATGTAATAAATTAACCACTATAATAACAGCCAATTTAAATACTGCAGCTAAATAAAAAATGTTGGGATAAATATTTTACATGTTTTATTAAGTATTGTAACCTAAAAACAGTTTGAAAAGACACTATACAGGTAAAGACTGCAACAAAAATATAAAATTACACTAAAAAAGTTTGATACTTAATTAACAATAACATTAATCATATATGCTCTTTTTTAAAGAAAACATTAATCTTTTTCAATAAACTGACAATAAAAATACATACTCAAGCTCCCTTCCTTGTTTCAACATTGTCCATACCCCATTTGGTCCGCGATAGTCAGGTATTGAAGCAGCCTGTATAAATATAACCACAAAGTTAACTCAATTAAAAGTAGTGAAATATGAAACAAAACAAGTACCAGACATGAAATATTTTATTTCAAAATATTGATTAGTGACATTTCTAATCAATTCAAAATTGATTAGCAACTACTGCTTTTTTTATTTAAAATTGGATAGAGGTCCATGAAACTTGTTCAGTGAATCACAATGTGATACTGAAACGAAATTCCCCTGCCAGATAAATATCTCGAAGTTAAAATAGCATCAAAAGTGTTTATAACCATACAGAAATAAATCATCACAAAGTTAACTGGATTAAAGTAGTGAGACATAAATCAAAACAAGTACTAGATAAAGTAACAAAGAAATAAAACAATTAACTATATTATAAAATATATTTCAAAAATAGCTTTAATATTAATTATCAATAACAAATATTGTACTTGAATGAAAATATAAGTTGAAATGGATGAATGAAATGAACAAATGACAGCATACACTCTACACATGTCTGTATTTGTTATGCTTAAAATGAATTAGTTAAAACTTACTGTACTAATTCCAGCACCTGTATACACAACAACTTTCTTGGATGATTTGATAGCATTTGCTAACTGCTGACATTTAGCAGACAAGGTATCAACATCATCTTCAACCTTAAATACCAAAGAGAAATATTAAATTAACTTGTGAAATAGTTTAAATTACTTTCTTATTGACTGGGCTTTTAAACACAAGTCTGTATTTATAATATTATAACATACATGATACAGTCAACCCTTCTCAGGAAGACATCTCTAGTTAACAGTCACCTATCCTTGGGTATGTTTTGTTTAATGATATCACTAGAGCATATTTATTATTAATCACTGACTATTGGATGTCTCAGAGAGGAAATCTGCTACATTTTTCCATTATTAACAAGGGATCTTTTATATATGCACCATCCCACAGACAGGATAGCACATATCACAGTCTTTGATATACTAGTCATGGTGCATTGGCTGGAATGAGAAATAGTCCAATAACGGGGATCGATCCCAAACCATGGGGCTATGTCCCACGACTTGGATATGTTATGCAGAAGAAATGTTTTTAAAGGAATATAGCCCTTAGGTACCAGTCAAAGTGTAAATACCAGGCAAAGACAATGATCACTGCACATGCATGGAACTTATCACACACAATTCCACTTCCTCTCACTTACACTGATGCACTTACACCATACTCATGTACATGAATAGAGGGGGAAAACAAGCCCTTTGATTTTTGCTTGTTACAGAATTTTGCAATTTCACAAAAAACATATGCCTATATTTGAAAAGGCCAAGTAATATTATCCAAAATCATGTAATTAATAAAGCACCAAGTGTCTTACAATGCCATGTTCTACACACCCTTAACTTACATTTTGTTGTACACATGTACATACACATGTTTATAATAAGATAGCACAAAGTTATTCTCAAAATAGTGCTTCATTGTTTACCTCTAAAATCCGTTGTTTCTTTTTAACAAGCACCTGTGCTCTCTTCTGTACTAGTTGAACAATTTCTGGTGATGATTCCAGCATCAATACTTCTTCTGTTGATCGCTGACATTCATTCTTTTTCAAGATGTTAGATATCTATAAATCAAATAACAACACAAAATGATCTTACTCTTACCTCGTTAGTACTGCACCTATATGGCAAACCACATTATAAAGTTTCTGAACATATATTAAGGTTAGACTAATTTTATAATCCAAAAATTCAAGCTGAAACATGTCTTTTAATTATCTCAATTCTCTATTTTTGTACTGAATACAAATTTCCCATGTTTTTCCTAATTTCCAAAGAATCTCCTTTTGTTATCTGAAATGTTTAGTATTGTTCAATTATGGCAATGCACAATAAAGTGAAATTACACTGTACATAGAATTCTAGGAATAAAGTTGGTATAAAATTCCTGACATGGCAACAATTGTTTCTGACTTTAATTTAAAAACTAAAACAGGATTCACACACTTATTTACTAAGCATTTTCATGACCTCTGTATTAATTAATAGAAAGCAATAATAATAATAAGTAAAATGTCTACTGATGAAACAGATGTTTAATTGAGAGCTCTTATGACAAGGTGAAAAATCTATATACAGACTGAGTGTCTATATGATGGGAAATGGAAGGAAGGAAATGTTTTATTTAACGATGCACTCAACACATTTTATTTATGGTTATATAGTGTCGGTAAATATGATGGGAATGAGAAATTCTGGTAAATATGATGGGATTAATGAGAAATTTCAGTAAATATGATGGGATTGAGAAATTTTGTCATGTGAAATCGCATTTAAAAAAAAATATCTCAGTAAATGAGTAACAGATCTGCGATGAATGTAAGAAAAAAGGCTAATTAATCTTACTTTCATAAATATCTTATTATTGGGATCATGTGGATATATTTTTACAAAATACATTAGATACATTACCGTGCAAAACAATAATGCAAAGAATTTGATTAAAATGGTTGTTTGAGTTACAGGATAACAGGGTTTTTGTATTTTATAAAGGCTGGTATTGGTAATGTACAGTGCTGTCCGGTGTATCGGCGCACCTAAGAATTCAAGGACCATTTTCTATGTGAACACTGTGAAATACTTAATAAAATGTGCCTTTCACCAATGAAGCAGTGCATAATCTAAAATACACCACAAATTGTTTTATGTCTGTAGTAAATAAACATTTTAAAATGGTGCATAAATAGAGGCACCCCCTTGTATCCAAAACGATTTGCATGTCTGGTGATTCGGCGCAGTAGATGTGGATCGTTGACCCGCTATTTACAGACTGCCTATGACCTCAGTTTTAGCCCATAAACGCTACACTATTATTCCAAAATTATTTTAGTACTTTTTTATTTTGTCTTCTTTTTATATTACTATGAAAATTAACGATCACACATGACCCATCTCATGATCAGTTTCGGAAATGTTTTCTTGAGTGGCACAGTACTGCAGATGCATACATGTTCATTGTCATGCATGGCTAAGATGCCTACATGGATTTTATTTTTCTCGGGTAGATTGTGCACACACATGGATCTTATTTCGCTTTTATTTTTTTACAACAATGTGATAATTGTGAACTGGAATGACTGTCAATTAAGGTGTAAAATTTTCGTTTTGTTTGCATTTGTCTGTGTTTTCCTTTTCAGTTTAAATAAAAATAACTGAACAAAAATAATTACATTTATACTGTTTGCTATAATTTTTAAAATGCGGGAAAGGTGTTTTTAGACTGGTTTTAACATTCTTAATATCAATAAGGCTGACCTACTTCGCGTTTATATACACGAAAACAGGTGAATTATTTATTTTGAAATTATGATATAATTATTGATAATTCTAAAACAAATTTAATTACACCCTTAACAATAAATATGTTGATCCTTGATTAACCATAAAAAAGAAATTGAACTTTAATTTGTTAAAAACACCAACAACATGACAACTTCCTAAGCATACTTCAGCAAAATATCAAGTGCGCCGAATCACCGGACGCGCCTATACACCGGACATGGTTGTAATTAGCCCGAGTACTCTGACTGTAAGAGAGCTAGACGGACATTTGGACATAAACACGCTCTCATTACAGTCAGAGACCAACCTATGTCTTTTTTTGGCAATTCCTGACTACCAAACGGTAGGCAACGAGTCCCGCTCTAATACCACAACAATCCTATGTTTGACGTCAAATACCTTTACATCAATCATTTTCGAGTTAAGTGATACAAAAAAATCCACATATTAATCACTAATACACTTACTACAGAAAGAAACCCGACAGCACCCACATTCAGGTACGCTTCGTGACACTCCGTCGCAACAATTGCAAAGCTCGGCGATCTATTTCGAGACGTAGACCACGTGATCGCGCACTGGGCGATTCCGCCTTGTGCAGCAGTTACAGGGGCCGTCTCATATCAAGCGAAGTTACAACATGGAAGAGTTGGCTAATGCCGTTTTGGATGAATTTGGATTTCATTACGTCATTAAACCAAAACAATTACACATTATTGATTCCATTTTAAATTTGAAGGATACATTTGGGGTGTTATCGACAGGATACGGCAAAAGTATGTGCTACGTACTGCCACCTCTTATGAGATGACCCCTGTAACTGCTGCACAAGGCGGAATCGCCCAGTCTCGAAATAGATCGCCGAGCTTTGTAATTGTTGCGACGGAGTGTCACGAAGCGTAGCTGAATGTGGGTGCTGTCGGGTTTCTTTCTGTAGTATGTGTATTAGTGATTAATATGTGTATTTTTTGGTATCACTTAACTCGAAAATGATTGATGTAAAGGTATTTGACGTCAAACATAGGATTGTTGTGGTATTAGAGCGGGACTCGTTCCCTACCGTTTGGTAGTCAGGAATTGCCATAAAAAGACATAGGTTGGTCTCCGACTGTAATGAGAGCGTGTTTATGTCCAAATGTCCGTCTAGCTCTCTTACAGTCAGAGTACTCGGGCTAGGTTGTAATGATTTGTGGATTTTTTGTCTACATAAAATTGATAAATAATATACATTACCTTCTTACAGCGTACTTTTTGTTCTTGTTTTACTCGATCATGTGATATATACCTATTTCGACTTTTGGCTTTTCTGTCTAAGCCGTCATATTTATCGTAAAAAGGAACTGTTTTAATTTCCTTATTGCAGCAGTTCCAAGGTGGGTGAGCATCTCGTTGGAAATACCATCTGGTCCTGGCGACTTTCTAGGTTTTAATTTCCTTATTGCAGCAGTTCCAAGGTGGGTGAGCATCTCGTTGGAAATACCATCTGGTCCTGGCGACTTTCTAGGTTTTAATTTCCTTATTGCAGCAGTTCCAAGGTGGGTGAGCATCTCGTTGGAAATACCATCTGGTCCTGGCGACTTTCTAGGTTTTAATTTCCTTATTGCAGCAGTTCCAAAACATAAAGCATCTCGTTGGAAATACCATGAGTCGTTAAAACTTCCTAGGTTTGTAATTTAGGTTTTAATTTTATAAAGTTAAGGAAGTTCAGTCTGGCCTCTAATTTATCCTTATTGCAGCAGTTCCAAGGTGGGTGAGCATCTCGTTGGAAATACCATCTGGTCCTGGCGACTTTCTAGGTTTTAATTTCCTTATTGCAGCAGTTCCAAGGTGGGTGAGCATCTCGTTGGAAATACCATCTGGTCCTGGCGACTTTCTAGGTTTTAATTTCCTTATTGCAGCAGTTCCAAGGTGGGTGAGCATCTCGTTGGAAATACCATCTGGTCCTGGCGACTTTCTAGGTTTTAATTTCCTTATTCCAGCAGTTCCACGGCTGGGTGAGCATCTCGTTGGAAATACCATCTGGTCCTGGCGACTTTCTAGGTTTTAATTTCCTTATTGCAGCAGTTCCAAGGTGGGTGAGCATCTCGTTGGAAATACCATCTGGTCTGGCGACTTTCTAGGTTTTAATTTCCTTATTGCAGCAGTTCCAAGGTGGGTGAGCATCTCGTTGGATCGTACGATGAAGAGCATCGCGACTTTCTAGGTTTTAATTTCCTTATTGCAGCAGTTCCAAGGTGGGTGAGCATCTCGTTGGAAATACCATCTTGGTCCTGGCGACTTTCTAGGTTTTAATTTCCTTATTGCAGCAGTTCCAAGGTGGGTGCGGCATCTCGTTGGAAATACCATCTGGTCCTGGCGACTTTCTAGGTTTTAATTTCCTTATTGCAGCAGTTCCAAGGTGGGTGAGCATCTCGTTGGAAATACCATCTGGTCCTGGCGACTTTCTAGGTTTTAATTTCCTTATTGCAGCAGTTCCAAGGTGGGTGAGCATCTCGTTGGAAATACCATCTGGTCCTGGCGACTTTCTAGGTTTTAATTTCCTTATTGCAGCAGTTCCAAGGTGGGTGAGCATCTCGTTGGAAATACCATCTGGTCCTGGCGACTTTCTAGGTTTTAATTTCCTTATTGCAGCAGTTCCAAGGTGGGTGAGCATCTCGTTGGAAATACCATCTGGTCCTGGCGACTTTCTAGGTTTTAATTTCCTTATTGCAGCAGTTCCAAGGTGGGTGAGCATCTCGTTGGAAATACCATCTGGTCCTGGCGACTTTCTAGGTTTTAATTTCCTTATTGCAGCAGTTCCAAGGTGGGTGAGCATCTCGTTGGAAATACCATCTGGTCCTGGCGACTTTCTAGGTTTTAATTTCCTTATTGCAGCAGTTCCAAGGTGGGTGGGCATCTCGTTGGAAATACCATCTGGTCCTGGCGACTTTCTAGGTTTTAATTTCCTTATTGCAGCAGTTCCAAGGTGGGTGAGCATCTCGTTGGAAATACCATCTGGTCCTGGCGACTTTCTAGGTTTTAATTTCCTTATTGCAGCAGTTCCAAGGTGGGTGAGCATCTCGTTGGAAATACCATCTGGTCCTGGCGACTTTCTAGGTTTTAATTTCCTTATTGCAGCAGTTCCAAGGTGGGTGAGCATCTCGTTGGAAATACCATCTGGTCCTGGCGACTTTCTAGGTTTTAATTTCCTTATTGCAGCAGTTCCAAGGTGGGTGAGCATCTCGTTGGAAATACCATCTGGTCCTGGCGACTTTCTAGGTTTTAATTTCCTTATTGCAGCAGTTCCAAGGTGGGTGAGCATCTCGTTGGAAATACCATCTGGTCCTGGCGACTTTCTAGGTTTTAATTTCCTTATTGCAGCAGTTCCAAGGTGGGTGAGCATCTCGTTGGAAATACCATCTGGTCCTGGCGACTTTCTAGGTTTTAATTTCCTTATTGCAGCAGTTCCAAGGTGGGTGAGCATCTCGTTGGAAATACCATCTGGTCCTGGCGACTTTCTAGGTTTTAATTTCCTTATTGCAGCAGTTCCAAGGTGGGTGAGCATCTCGTTGGAAATACCATCTGGTCCTGGCGACTTTCTAGGTTTTAATTTCCTTATTGCAGCAGTTCCAAGGTGGGTGAGCATCTCGTTGGAAATACCATCTGGTCCTGGCGACTTTCTAGGTTTTAATTTCCTTATTGCAGCAGTTCCAAGGTGGGTGAGCATCTCGTTGGAAATACCATCTGGTCCTGGCGACTTTCTAGGTTTTAATTTCCTTATTGCAGCAGTTCCAAGGTGGGTGAGCATCTCGTTGGAAATACCATCTGGTCCTGGCGACTTTCTAGGTTTTAATTTCCTTATTGCAGCAGTTCCAAGGTGGGTGAGCATCTCGTTGGAAATACCATCTGGTCCTGGCGACTTTCTAGGTTTTAATTTCCTTATTGCAGCAGTTCCAAGGTGGGTGAGCATCTCGTTGGAAATACCATCTGGTCCTGGCGACTTTCTAGGTTTTAATTTCCTTATTGCAGCAGTTCCAAGGTGGGTGAGCATCTCGTTGGAAATACCATCTGGTCCTGGCGACTTTCTAGGTTTTAATTTCCTTATTGCAGCAGTTCCAAGGTGGGTGAGCATCTCGTTGGAAATACCATCTGGTCCTGGCGACTTTCTAGGTTTTAATTTCCTTATTGCAGCAGTTCCAAGGTGGGTGAGCATCTCGTTGGAAATACCATCTGGTCCTGGCGACTTTCTAGGTTTTAATTTCCTTATTGCAGCAGTTCCAAGGTGGGTGAGCATCTCGTTGGAAATACCATCTGGTCCTGGCGACTTTCTAGGTTTTAATTTCCTTATTGCAGCAGTTCCAAGGTGGGTGAGCATCTCGTTGGAAATACCATCTGGTCCTGGCGACTTTCTAGGTTTTAATTTCCTTATTGCAGCAGTTCCAAGGTGGGTGAGCATCTCGTTGGAAATACCATCTGGTCCTGGCGACTTTCTAGGTTTTAATTTCCTTATTGCAGCAGTTCCAAGGTGGGTGAGCATCTCGTTGGAAATACCATCTGGTCCTGGCGACTTTCTAGGTTTTAATTTCCTTATTGCAGCAGTTCCAAGGTGGGTGAGCATCTCGTTGGAAATACCATCTGGTCCTGGCGACTTTCTAGGTTTTAATTTCCTTATTGCAGCAGTTCCAAGGTGGGTGAGCATCTCGTTGGAAATACCATCTGGTCCTGGCGACTTTCTAGGTTTTAATTTCCTTATTGCAGCAGTTCCAAGGTGGGTGAGCATCTCGTTGGAAATACCATCTGGTCCTGGCGACTTTCTAGGTTTTAATTTCCTTATTGCAGCAGTTCCAAGGTGGGTGAGCATCTCGTTGGAAATACCATCTGGTCCTGGCGACTTTCTAGGTTTTAATTTCCTTATTGCAGCAGTTCCAAGGTGGGTGAGCATCTCGTTGGAAATACCATCTGGTCCTGGCGACTTTCTAGGTTTTAATTTCCTTATTGCAGCAGTTCCAAGGTGGGTGAGCATCTCGTTGGAAATACCATCTGGTCCTGGCGACTTTCTAGGTTTTAATTTCCTTATTGCAGCAGTTCCAAGGTGGGTGAGCATCTCGTTGGAAATACCATCTGGTCCTGGCGACTTTCTAGGTTTTAATTTCCTTATTGCAGCAGTTCCAAGGTGGGTGAGCATCTCGTTGGAAATACCATCTGGTCCTGGCGACTTTCTAGGTTTTAATTTCCTTATTGCAGCAGTTCCAAGGTGGGTGAGCATCTCGTTGGAAATACCATCTGGTCCTGGCGACTTTCTAGGTTTTAATTTCCTTATTGCAGCAGTTCCAAGGTGGGTGAGCATCTCGTTGGAAATACCATCTGGTCCTGGCGACTTTCTAGGTTTTAATTTCCTTATTGCAGCAGTTCCAAGGTGGGTGAGCATCTCGTTGGAAATACCATCTGGTCCTGGCGACTTTCTAGGTTTTAATTTCCTTATTGCAGCAGTTCCAAGGTGGGTGAGCATCTCGTTGGAAATACCATCTGGTCCTGGCGACTTTCTAGGTTTTAATTTCCTTATTGCAGCAGTTCCAAGGTGGGTGAGCATCTCGTTGGAAATACCATCTGGTCCTGGCGACTTTCTAGGTTTTAATTTCCTTATTGCAGCAGTTCCAAGGTGGGTGAGCATCTCGTTGGAAATACCATCTGGTCCTGGCGACTTTCTAGGTTTTAATTTCCTTATTGCAGCAGTTCCAAGGTGGGTGAGCATCTCGTTGGAAATACCATCTGGTCCTGGCGACTTTCTAGGTTTTAATTTCCTTATTGCAGCAGTTCCAAGGTGGGTGAGCATCTCGTTGGAAATACCATCTGGTCCTGGCGACTTTCTAGGTTTTAATTTCCTTATTGCAGCAGTTCCAAGGTGGGTGAGCATCTCGTTGGAAATACCATCTGGTCCTGGCGACTTTCTAGGTTTTAATTTCCTTATTGCAGCAGTTCCAAGGTGGGTGAGCATCTCGTTGGAAATACCATCTGGTCCTGGCGACTTTCTAGGTTTTAATTTCCTTATTGCAGCAGTTCCAAGGTGGGTGAGCATCTCGTTGGAAATACCATCTGGTCCTGGCGACTTTCTAGGTTTTAATTTCCTTATTGCAGCAGTTCCAAGGTGGGTGAGCATCTCGTTGGAAATACCATCTGGTCCTGGCGACTTTCTAGGTTTTAATTTCCTTATTGCAGCAGTTCCAAGGTGGGTGAGCATCTCGTTGGAAATACCATCTGGTCCTGGCGACTTTCTAGGTTTTAATTTCCTTATTGCAGCAGTTCCAAGGTGGGTGAGCATCTCGTTGGAAATACCATCTGGTCCTGGCGACTTTCTAGGTTTTAATTTCCTTATTGCAGCAGTTCCAAGGTGGGTGAGCATCTCGTTGGAAATACCATCTGGTCCTGGCGACTTTCTAGGTTTTAATTTCCTTATTGCAGCAGTTCCAAGGTGGGTGAGCATCTCGTTGGAAATACCATCTGGTCCTGGCGACTTTCTAGGTTTTAATTTCCTTATTGCAGCAGTTCCAAGGTGGGTGAGCATCTCGTTGGAAATACCATCTGGTCCTGGCGACTTTCTAGGTTTTAATTTCCTTATTGCAGCAGTTCCAAGGTGGGTGAGCATCTCGTTGGAAATACTGCATGCTGCTTGTGCCTGTTTGGCGACTTTCTAGTTGTTTTAATTTCCTTATTGCTCTTGCTAGTATTTTGTGTTGGGTAAATTTGGCCTTTGCGTTTTGCAGTTTGATGTTGTTCTCTTGTGATGGCTCAGCTTCTGCTTTCACCCTGGCTTGTGTTAGAATGTTATGCAGTTGTTCTAATTCTTTACTCCAGTATGGCTTGTAGTGTTTGCGGGCACTTCTCGGGATTGTCTCATGGACTGCCATGATTATACGGTCATTGAAGTCCTTTACCACCAGATTGATATCTCTGTCCTGTACGTTCATGTCTTTGGTAAGAATGCTGGTACATGTCTGTATAGAGCCCAGTTGGCCTTTTTGTAATTCCATCTTGGGGTGGTTTGTTCACCACGAATTGTTCCTTCCAGTAGTAGGTATATGGGACGATGGTCACTTCCACCTAGTTGATCTCCTTCTTCTCTGGTTATTCTGCCATGGAGGTCTTCAGTACAAAATGCAAGATCAGGGGTTGATGTTGTGTGCCACCTTCTGGAGTAGAAGGTTGGGGTATCAGAAGGTGTGTTGATCAGACCATAATTATCCTTCCAGTTTTCCACTTCTTCTTTGCAGTTGTCCATTTCACTATAGCCCCAGCTTTGAATGGCTGTTGAAGTCACCAATTATGAGTAGATTTTTACTCTGCATATCTATAGTGTCCAAGGAAAGTGGTCTGTAATTTGGACAGTAGAAGTTTACCATGTGTAATTCTGATCTGGGTGTTTTTATTTTTATTAGTTGGTATTCAGAGTCATCCATGTGAACACTAGTCTGGACGGCGTGGATGTTCCTTACTAGAGTCAAGATCCCACCTTTCGTTCTGCCAGTTCTGTCAGACCTGAAACACTGGTAGCCTCTTACTTTAAAGATCTTATTTTGTTGTAAGTGTGTCTCCTGGATGCAGCAGACGTTTATGTTTTGGTCTTGCAGTATGTGTTCGAGTTCTGTTTTCTTGTTTCCAATTCCTTCAGCATTCCAGTGCATGAGAATTAATGGTTGTAGGCTTTTGGCATCTTCAGTACTAGCAGTAGCTTTGCTGCTTCGTCTTTTGCGATACAATGGTTTTGGTTTACATGGACCTCCAGTAGTAGAGTGTGGGCTCCTTCGAGGCCTGGAGTCCGGCACTGTATCTCTCTGGAGGGACCTCGGAGACTGAATGCCATATTGGTGTAGATCATTTTGTGTAGTCATATGCGTTGAGGTGCGTAGTACAGTGATTTGCTAGAGGGCGCCCATGGCTCTGTACTTCCATCTTCAGCCTTCTAGTTTTGTATTCAGAGTTGTCCTTCTCTTAGCCTTTGTTCTTGCGGGAACTAACCACAAGGCAGTAATGGTTTTTGAGTCAGTGATTTCCTTCTCCTAGACTGGCTGCTATCCAAAGCTAAGAGCCCGGTCTGCCCTCATCCCAGATATACCGCCATGGACTCAGTCGTACAGACAGCAGGTTTTGTTATAAACAGGGGGACCATGTATAGGTACTGCTATCTGTGCATTTGAGTAACCATTTTGCATGGTGCATGCAGAAGTGCTACCCCAAGGTGAGATTGGCTGGTTGTGGCACGTCATCACCTTTGTTTGAGTGGGACGTCCAACTTGGCCTCAAACACCCCCGGTAAAATGTGATGAAGTGTTCAATCAAAGGTGACGATTTTTGCAAAATTTACTGCAATTTTCATAATTAAATATTCTAAAGTTTCAGAGATCGCTACACAATTTTAAAACATTAAACAGTAGTTGCTAATCAATTTTCATAATTAAATATTCTAAAGTTTCAGAGATCGCTACACAATTTTAAAACATTAAACAGTAGTTGCTAATCAATTTTCATAATTAAATATTCTAAAGTTTTAGAGATCGCTACACAATTTTAAAACATTACACAGTAGTTGCTAATAAATTTTCATAATTAAATATTCTAAAGTTTTAGAGATCGCTACACAATTTTAAAACATTACACCGTAGTTGCTAATCAATTTTTAATTGACTAGAAATATTGCTAATCAAGATTTTGAAAACAAAATGTGCCTCGAATATAGCCACCTATTTAAATCTCAAACAGCCTTTTACATTCAAATATAATTAATATCTTGCTCATCATATTCTAGCCCGAGTACTCTGACTGTAAGAGAGCTAGATGGAGAGCGTCGTAGCCATCCAAATGTTTCTAGCTCTCTTACAGTCTGAGTACTCCGGCTAATCGTATTCATAGTTATTTCCTGCTTACATCCAATTAAGCTCCGCAAGGCTCAGTGAATAGGTGTAAACCACTTGCACTGACCAGTGATCCATAACTGGTTCAACAAAGGCTGTGGTTTGTGCTATACTGCCTGTGGGAAGCGCAAATAAAAGATCCCTTGCTGCCTGTCGTAAAAGAGTAGCAGGTTTCCTCTAAAAAACAGTGTCATAATGACCAAATGTTTGACGTCCAATAGCTGATGATAAGATAAAAAATCAAGGTGCTCTAGTGGCATCGTTAAATAAAACAAACTTTACTTTACAGCCAATTAAGGTTCAAGCATGTTGTTCTGGGTACATACATATACCTTAGTTCTATAGACTGTCTGTCACCCATTATGTGGTGCATCGTGATCAGTTGTGTAGAGTGATCACATTTAATGGTCAAGGTAATCACTTAATGATGGTGTATGGCGAGTCTCACTTAATGGTAGTACATGTATATATATATATATATATATATATATCTATATATATATATATATATATATAGTATCACTTTTTAATGTATAGTAATCACTTAATGGTGCAATGATCATTTAATGGTGTATGGTGATCAATAATGGTGTATGATGATCACTTAATGGTGTATAATAGCCACTTAATGGTGTTGACAAACCACTTGATGGTGTATGGTGATAACATGATGTATGGCAATCACTTGGTGGTCATTGGTGATTACTTAATGGTGGAGGGTGATCACTTAATGGTGGAGGGTGTTTACTTAATGGTGGAGGGTGATCACTTAATGGTGGAGGGTGATCACTTAATGGTGGAGGGTGATCACTAAATGGTGAAGGGTGATCACTTAATGGTGGTGGGTGATCACTTAATTGTGGAGGGTGATCACTAAATGGTGGAGGGTGTTCACTAAATGGTGGAGGGTGATTACTTAATGGTGGAGGGTGATTACTTAACGCTGGTGGGTGATAACTTAATGATGGAGGGTGATCATGTATTGGTGGAGGGTGATCACGTAATGGTGGAGGGTGATCACTTAACGGTGGAAGGTGATCAGTTTATGGTGGAAGGTGGTCACTTAATGATGGAGGGTGATCACGTATTGGTGGAGGGTGATCACATAATGATGGAAGGTGATCACTTAATGGTAGAGGGTGATCACGTATTGGTGGGGGGTGATCACTTAATGGTGGAAGGTGATCACTTAATGATGGAGGGTGTGGAGGGTGATCACGTATTGGTAGAGTGATCACGTATTGGTGAAAGGTGATCACTTAATGATGGAGGGTGATCACATTGGTAGAGGGTGATCACGTATTGGTGGAGGGTGACTACTTAATGGTGGAAGGTGTTCACTTAATGATGGAGGGTGATCACGTATTGGTAGAGGGTGATCATGTATTAGTGGAGGGTGATCACATATTGGTGGAAGGTGATCACGTATTGGTGGAAGGTGATCACTTAATGATGGAGGGTGATCAAGTATTGGTAGAGGGTGATCACATATTGGTGGAGGGTGATCACGTAATGGTGGAAGGTGATCAATTAATGATGGAGGGTGATCACATATTGGTGGAGGGTGATCACGTATGGGTGGAGGGTGATCACGTATTGGTGGAGGGTGATCACGTATTGGTGGAGGGTGATCACGTATAGGTGGAGGGTGTCATTTAATGGTGAAGGGTGATCACTTATTGGTAGAGGGTGATCACATATTGGTGGAGGGTGATCACTTAATGGTGGAAGGTGATCACTTAATGAGGGAGGGTGATCACGTATTGGTAGAGGGTGATCACGTATTGCTGGAGGGTGATCACATATTGCTGGAAGGTGATCACTTAATGATGGAGGGTGATCACGTATTGGTAGAGGGTGATCACATATTGGTGGAGGGTGATCACTTAATCATGTGTGACTGGACTGGGTTGGGTATAGTAATGTTTTTTAATCTTTTAGTTTTAAGTTTAACATTAATACTATTTTGGATACATAGAGGTTATTACCAGTGTTTTTCGGTATCGTCAATATCATATATTAGGAATAAAAATTGTATTATGCAAGCCACTGGTGAGCATAATACATTATTTTTATTCGTTATATATGACATTGACGATACCGAAATACACGAGGGTAATAATCTCTTTATCATATAAGCTCCAGCTTAATACAACGTGTTTTTGTAAACTGTACACGCAACTTTAATTCCAGTCCGCCATTACTAGATATTCAAATGACATAAGAATATGTGGCGCGGTGTATTTTTGAATGGAAGTGATGTCAAACTCGAATGACATCATTTTGGATGTCCTTACATCAAATAAAGTTATGCCTAATGTTTTTTGTTTTCTGAATGCTGGACAGCTTTCAGTGTCAAATTGCCATTGAAATGTTTTTATTTGATGACTGTGAATGCATACGTCAATCATGGAGTGTCGCCCAAGTACGTTTGCTTAAATGTTAATAAACCTAGTGCCGAGACCTCGACTAGTTTACATCTAATTTTCAAAGTTATCAAATTCTTAAAGTATGTGATCTGAAAAAGATGACATACTTTGATTGCACTGAAAATGTAAGATATTATATGATAATAACTCATATTTTTATAGCTCACTAATACAGCTTATGATTGTAGTGTGATAAAGATTCTCTCATGTTTTGTAGGTCACTGATCCAGCTTATGGAATGTACATCTGGCCTTCAGCACCAGTACTGGCCCAGTACATCTGGAATAAACGGAGCTTTGTTAGAAATAAGAATGTTTTGGAGGTAACCAGGTTTGCTCAGTTAGGTTTCAAATGTGTCTGTGTCAAGAATGATGTACTGTCTTTTGTTTGATAATGTAGTTCATTAACTCTTCACACATTGTATATTTGACTTGGTACAGTTAAGATTAATTATTCATACAACTCTTCCAAATGCACCATGCTGTTCTCTCTGGAAACCTCCTTGAGTGACCCATTGGGCTTCCCATCCTAACCAATGCCCCACAACTGGCATATCAAAGGTTGTGGTCTTATATTGCTACTAATGGAAAAAGGTAGCGAGTTTCCTCTCTAAAACTGTAAAAATTACCAAATGTTTTACATCCAATAGTCAACGTGCTCTTGAGGTGTCATTCAAATAAACAATATTTTATTTTTTACACTGTTTGTCCCTCGTATGCCAGGAAATTGTATCTTCATGTGCCATTTAAAAATATTCTGGGTTATCCCCACAAAGACTCTCTCCATAATCCTGCTGTGAGCTATCCATCTGTGGCACTCACACCTCCATTGTGCCAACTTGGATGAAGAACATGTAATGCCATATGTAACAAAAATATTGTTTTATTTCAGCTGGGTGCAGGGACCTCGCTGCCTGGCACTGTGGCCGCGAAGTGTGGGGCGAAGGTGACACTGAGTGACGCGTCTCGATATCCAGACTGTTTACAGAACTGTCGTAAGAGCTGTCAGATGAACGGGTTAGCAGACGTCAACATTGTTGGTCTCACTTGGGGAGAGTTCACTCCAACATTGCTAGAGTTGCCTCCACTTGACATTATTCTAGGATCAGATTGCTTCTTTGATACAAAAGGTATAATTAAGAATTAAATAGGACATTCAGAAATATGTTTAACAAACAACCACTAATATTTTATTAAGAAAAATATATTTAACATGTAATTAAGGATTGTCTGTTATTTCTTTTATATTCATCCTTTTTCATTGGGGTATCAAACTGTGAATCGGCAGAGAAATAACAATCGTTATAATTAAATTTATAACATACCAATAATAATGTTAAACGTTCATACTTTATTTTGAATAATTTTTAGTCCATAAACAATAACGCTCAAAAAGACAACTTCCCATATAAAATGACGTTCCCCGACGTAATTTTTACGTCCATCGAGAAATGAAAAAACTCCTGTTACTACGTCTGAACCAATGGGATAACATTATGTTGTAATGAATGTAATGGAAATTTTATTATTTACAGTTAACAAGTCTGTTGGTCGACATCATCTTAACAACCATCGGAAACTCCAGATAGTTGCTTTTAAGCTTAAAATCAGCATGTTGTTATTTGCAGTAATTTGTCATTTGATGTTGTCATTAATGAAAGCAGGAAACTCGATGCTTATTTTTTATATTTTATTTCTTTATTCACTGTGCTGCTTTTCAGTGGATGTAGTCTATATGGTGGGAGTGGAATTCCTTTCTCTCTTAAAAAAATTACATGTGAGACACCAAATAGCCATATAGTTTAATTTGTATTACCGGGAAACCAATATTCTGTTCCTTTTTGTTTTTTTATACAGGTAATACATGATTACTTTGTAATACAGCTTGCAGATTTGTACTGTGTGGGATTTACTGCTATACCACGTGTATTTTATTTTCAGATTTTGAAGACATTATTGTGACCGTCAGCTTTTTACTGGACAAAAGCCCACATGCAGAGTTTTGGAGCACCTATCAGGAAAGAAGGTATTTCAAAACTGTAATGACAATTTGTCTTTCTAAATCAAAAACTCTTTAACGTTAAATACGACTGTTTAATGATACCTGGGGGTGGGACGTAGCCTAGTGGTAAAGCGTTCGCTTGATGCATGGTCAGTATGGGATCGATCCCTGTAGGTAGGCCCATTGAGCTATTTCTCGCTCCAGCCAGTGCACCACGACTGGTGTATCAAAGGCTGTGGTATGTGTTATCCTGTCTGTGGGATGGTGCATATAAAAGATCCCTTGCTGCTAATTGAAAGAGTAGTCCATGAAGTGGTGACAGCAGTTTTCTCTCCCAATATCTGTGTGGTCGTTAACCATATGTCTGACTACATATAACCGTAAATAAAATGTTTTGAGTGTGTTGTTAAATGAAACATTTCCTTCGTTTAATGATACCACTACTGAGTAGACTCAATGATTAATGAATCATTGGCTATTGAATGTCAATATTTGATAATTTTAGACTTCAAAGGAAACCTGCTAATTTGTTTTAATTAACAGCAAGAATCTTTTATATGCAGCAGTTGATATACAATACTTGTTGGGATGGGAAAACCTAATATGTCTGCCAGGGGTGTTTGATCCTACAACGCAAGCACTTTTCAGACTGATCTAGATCCCACCCCTGAATAAAAAATAGAGGATACTTGTAGTGTTGGAATTTCATCATGATTATTTACTGTCAAAAAATATAATTTATGTATTTTATCATAAATCTATTAGTATACATTATTTTATTATTAATTTAAATATTATACTAAATTACCTTGAAAAAAAATCATCAATGTAGGTAAAAATATTTAAATTGGCATTTTATATATCACACCCGAAAACCAATTTGTGTGTATATTCAGTGCATTTCTTGTCATCTTGTTTGTAATAGCTCACCACAGATGGCTGGGATTGAATTATTGGGACATTTGTCGTTCCAACCAGTGCACCACGACTTGTATATCCAGTCTGGGATGGTGCATATAAAAGATCCCTTACTACTAATGGAAAAATGTAGCGGGTTTCCTCTCAAAGACTATATGTCAAAATTACCAAATGTCCGACATTCAATAGCCAGCGATTAATAAATCGATGTGCTCTAGTGGTGTCGTTAAACAAAACAAACTTTAATGTTTTTGTCATCTTGTTTGTAACAGTTCACTACAGTTCAATGACTAACATTTTGTTGTTTTATTTTTTTGCAGTGCTGATCGATCTGTTGAAGATTTGTTGTTGAAGTGGGGACTGAGGTGTGTCCATGTTCCACTTTCTTCGTTTGACGCGGATGTTGAGGTGACCCACAACCACACAGTTCACATGCTTGTCATCACACGAAAATCGGGAGTCACGTGATACCGTTGTTTTATCAAGCATCATGATTAATTTTATCTGGAAAGTAAATCCTGCAAAAGGTGTAGAATATATAAATCTACAAGTTAACACTTCCACTTAATGATGCAACAAGAAGAAAAGTTGTTGATTGGATCAAAGCATTTGAAATGCTTAGGTGTCTAGACAAATCCATCTTAATATGACAGCACCCAGAAAGGACAAAGAAAATGAGGTTTATCAGTATTGCTCCACAAATGTTGTGGTATGTACTATCCTGTCTGGAAAATGCATATAAAAGACCCCTTGTTGTGGACTTGTAAGAGTAGTGTACATGACAGCAGTTCTTTCTCTCAGCTGTTCAAATTATAACTAGACACCAAAGAATGATAATGTAAAGTGTGCTGTGATGTTATAAAATAGCAATGTAGCATTCCTTACATTTGGAGGAGGGAGCTTACCCATACAATACCGCTGATTCAAAAGATTTTGTTGTATCAGAGCTGTTGGGTGAATGGAAAAAGTTGAATCTCTCATTTCACTTTCAGTGATGGGTATTCATATTAAAACACTCATAGTCGAAATGTTTGGTTTTTAAATTGCAGTAAACAAAACTGTATAACATATTAACAAAGATATTTATTATTCAAACACATCTGATTGAAATAAATAAAGAATTCCAAGACAAGTAATACAAGACTTGTTTTTACAGAATGCGGAATGCATCATTGTTCATGATCCTCAAAATCATTGCATGTCTTATTGTAGAGTAAACATCACACAGATTGCTATGTGTGGTGTGGACCCTAGTTTCAAACCATGAAAATGGACACCAAGTTTGGTTAATGTACACACCTGTAACACATTTGGATAAAGTTTTTACAATACAGTGAAGTGAGTCTGTGATGCTAAAACAGGGAAATACTTAGACTAGAGCTTATCTTCATAACTGTTACTTATCAGAAAAGTAAAAATATGAAAAATACATTACGTGGTATTAGAAACACCAAAAAGACCAGAAATGCTTAGGATATACGGAAATGGATAATCTAAACAACAAGATCTAAGAAATGTTTGATTTGAGTTATCAAAAATGGCTCTAATAGTAACAAATATGTTGTAGTGTTTAAAAACTAGGGTCTGTTACTTTAAATGTCTGTCATGATGCATACATAAAGATGTACAAACATAACGTGACATATACAAGGTGCGATCAAATGGTGTGAAGTAGTCACCTTGTGCAGCGATTCACTGCCCTCAGCGCTTCTGCCATGCTTGGAATGCCCCTTGGAAGTCATGTTCTTTAAGCGAGTCAAGAACCATCTACGATTCGCGCTGGATCGCCTCCACGGTGTCAAAACAGCCACCCTTCAGATTGAACTTCATCTTGGGGAAGAGAAAGAAGTCGCAGGGAGCCAAATCCGGCGAGTAGTGGGGGTGAGATGTGACGATCATGTTGGTCCGGGCGAAAAACTAGAGTGTTTTCAACTCTCTGTGAGGGGCTGCATTGTCATGATAGAGCACCCAATTGCCATCGCATGTTCAAATTGGATGTGAGGATTGCGTGAACTGTTCAAAATGACACGTTGACGATGTCAGCAACTTCCTTGATGGTGATCCAACGATCCTGATGCACAATTCATTCTATTTCTTTGACATTTTAGGGGGTTTTGCTCGTAGAGGGTCGCCCTGACCTCTCGTCATCCTCCAGTGAAGTTCTGCTCCTCTTAAAGCGAGAATGCCACTCAAAATACCTCGTCTGACTCATTGCTTCGTTGCCCTAGGCTTGCTTAAGCATTTCGAGGGTCTCCGTTGCTGATTTCCCTGAGTTTCACACAAAAATGCGTGTAACACAGATCCCAATGTTGAACGTGCGACGTCACGTGGCATAGTGAATAACAAAAGTCACTGCTCGCTCCTGCTTGGCCATGTCGCGCTCTGTTCGTCTGACAACCAATAGCCGATGTATTTTTTTTTGCTGGGGTGTCGTTAATGTTTAATTCATTCCATTTGTTTGCAACAGGAACAGTCTCGGAACTTTTTGATCGCACCTCGTACTCTGCCTATAACCAGAAATCATCGATTTACAAAAGTAACAAGGTAGACCCACTTACTCTAACTTGTGTTCTTTTTCAATAAAGAAAAACAAATCTGAGCAACACTCTTTGTTAAGTTTGGAGGGGATTGTAAACAAATGAAAATTAATATATAATAAAATTAGAACTCGCAAAATTTAGGGGGGGGGGGGGCAGGCCAGGTCCCTGCCCCACCCTAGATACGCCTCCGGTCATTACAATAAGACATGTACACACGTTTCCTTCTTCAGTTCACAGTGATGGTTTATTATTTACCGTTATACCAAGGAACCAGTTAAAGGGACGTTTCTTACTTCATCATCTCTCAACATCTGTTCCACTAATACATCCCTTATGACAAGTAAAAATAAATATTCCATTTTCAGTCTTAAGATATCAACACCTGTATATCCAATGTGTTGTCCCAGAATTCCTGTGGTAGCTGGATTTTACCCCTTAATATGTTCAATACCTACAAAATTACCGAGTGTAAAACCCAGTTTGAGTTAATACAGGGCTTGAGAACTTAATGACAGCACCAATTGCTCTGATATGAATTATAGTCCATTTGCATCAAAAGGGAACCGATGAATTGGCATATTATTCTATAATGAATGATGTTAAATCTTATATTAAAATATATTACTGAGTTTTAAACTCATACCAACTCAAAAACAAAGTTAACTAAAAAATTCTGTTTAAATAAAAAAGTTTCTTAACAAATTACCATCAAATTATATAGATTAATCTCATTTTTAATACAGGGGTGAAAACAATCGATAATGCAGCACACCGAGACTAAAGGTAGAACCATTCGTTTTCTACGTTGGCTGTTCCATCAGTTCTTCATGCCTGCACTGTAAAATAACATTTAGTCTATGCAATTTGATATTTTGTAAAGAAACTTTTTATTTACATTTAATCTTTTTTCAAATTTTTAAATTTGAGTTGGCATGGGTTTAAAACTTGCTTAATTATATATTTTTATATGAATTTTAACATTATTCATTATAGAGTTACAAATCAATTCATCGGTTACCTTTTCACACAGACTATACCAATGGTAGGCATATTTTTTTGCTGCTGGGCAAAATTATTGCTGTTGGTTGAAGGGCCAATTTACTGTGTTTAATTATTTATTTGTTGCAAAAGTTACTGTAGGCAGACTATAAAGTAATTTGCCTTTTAACTGGAGGGGCTAATCCATAAATTTTAATATTGGGGGGAGGGGGATGACAGAATCTGGCACTTATGCAAATTATTACGTTAGTCTGAAACATAATCCACACTTGTATGTATTTATCACGATCGACCAAGGGTGTATCCTCCTCCACCACCACCGCCACCACCAGCCGGCCGTGCACCACGATTGTTACCACCATACGGTGCCGGGCCTCTAGCTCCCTGGCTGTATTTCACAACAAAAAACAAGATGGCTCCGAAGAGCAGTCCCTTGAGTCCGAGGAGGAGACCTGCCAGCAGGAAGCCGAGAGATACGATCGGTTCAATGAGATACGGCCCAGCATTCCAGCGGGGCACGCCCGCATCCAGCAGTCTCTGGTTCAGAGAGTCAAATATAGAAACCTGGCCAACCATCTCTTCATTTGCATGGTCCTCGTGCCGAATAAATCCCTGTAAAACAAAGTATGTTCATTGAGTAATGAAACGGATTGATAATTAATAGTCTGCAGTGGTTGTGATGGATACAATATGTAAACAGGTTCTGTGAATTAAAAAAAACAAAGAAGAAAAGTCTACAAATGAAGTATTTTAAAAGCACCGTCTTCAGTCTGTAACCATTAAATAAGACTGTGGATTAATATATTGCATATTAAGACATCTAGCAGTAGCAAGATCTACAATAGCTCAGTCAATACTCTTGCCTGAGGTGGATCTTTTTATGTCCCAACCACTGCTCCACAATGTTTTATTGAAGCTCATGTGCAGTCCTGTCCGTGAGACCCAAGTAATTGTTGAACAGCTCCTAGCATAAAACAGCAACTTTACAGAAATCAATCACGACCTGTTATCCTACCACTTTAGCTCACTCACCAAATTATTAGCTCTTAACCTCCTTCAAGCAACAGACTACAGAAAACATTCCATGTTTTTTGCACTGAAACATTCTCAGTTGTCTACTTGTGGGAGGACAAGTACACCTATGTTAATGTATCCCTATATATATGGGAGAGAATGTATCTCTGTATGTAGTAGATCACGTGACAGGTGTAGGTCAGAGGATTGACCACCATCAATGGTGCCATCCACCCCCCTCCATGCCAAACAACATCCCATTTGATTTAGTTAAGATTAGATTATGGACCATCCTGTCTGGACATATAAAAGAGCTAGCTAGCTCTCTCTCTCACTCTCACTCTCACTCTCACTCTCACTCTCACTCTCACTCTCACTCTCACTCTCACTCTCACTCTCACTCTCACTCTCACTCTCACTCTCACTCACTCTCACTCTCACTCTCGCTACCTACCTGCCTACCTACCTACTTCTCTATCTCCCCCACCCGCCAAAATTGCTGTTATAAATGTGCTAAGGTTTGGTTAAACAAGCACTTCTTTCTTTGGTCTACCAAATGAGAATGAGAAAGCTGCTTCCCTGCACAAGTTACATACATACATGTACTCCTACCAATTAGCAAACATTTTATATGCATTTCTTCATACAAGGCAGTACATACCCAGTTCTTTGATACATCATTAGTTGAGACATGGAAGATACTGTGTCCAGTGGGGAAGATCAGTCCAATGCTGGTGAGGATTTGGTTGGGGCACAAGGGTCCCAGGCCTTCTAATTTTGTATTAATTTTACACTTGTACATGCCAAGAAGTCGTGTTCATCAACACCACCGAATTACATCATAAATAAGAAACTGTTATAACCCATCACGTCTCAAGGGATCACTCTACCACAAAGCTATACTGTGTAGTGTACCATTTTAAAACTAGTTAGGTATAAATTCAAACTTCCACACCTTCTATAGAAGACAATATTTTATTAAAACTGTTCATTTTAAAACTTGAAATTCAACTATAAAGTTAAAACATCCAATACTGTCAACTTTAGTATATTCTGTAAACAAATATATTATCAATTTTTAACACAAACTAAACTTTGAAACTATACACACTTTCACATATGTACTGTATTATTGTTTCAGACCAAATAGTCATTTATATAATGTATGGTATTGGTTCTGTATTAAAGAAAGCAATATTTCTCCAAATAGTTAAAGATATCTGTATCCTTATCAGATATCTTTAACCATTAGGAGAAATATTGCTTTTTCTTGACGAGGAAAAAATGCAGAACATACATTGCATTTTACTTTTTAGCAAAATAATCTAGTTACAGTACAGATATCTTTTACTCTTTGGGTACATATTACTATTTTTTTAATAAGGAAAAAAAAATGCAGAACACACATTGTATTTTACTCTTTAATATACACTGAACTCCAAAGAAGATGCACCAGTCGTTTTTCATTTGTTATTGTTATCACATGCGTGAGATTTCTATTAAACAGACAATAACCCTAACCCCGGTTTACAATTGTGTGGTTATTTACTGCTTACCAGAATACAGCCAGTTAAATAACACCAGTTAAATGTATAACTCATGTCCGTTTTACAACTACTTAACATGACCGGTGCATTTTTTTTAGTGTTCAGTGTATTATTCCACACCAAAGAGTAACATATCAACCCCTAAAATGGACCACGGAAATTGGCAGTGCCGTGGAGTTTTTAATTCTCCATGCACCTTTTTTTATGTGAACTATTTGATTTTTCTCTCAAGGCATGTTTTTTTTTTTGGCAATTGACATTTTCTTAATTGCAAGTGTTGCATATAATATAATGTATTGTTTCTGAATCGGGGGGAAAAAAGAAATATTTTCACAAATAGTAACATATGTACAATAAACATACATGGTAAACAATCAAAAGCAATGTCTTCAACAATAAATTAGAACAGAATGTGTTAGAACTGGGTGTAGCATTGGGAATCACTGAAAGAAATTAATAAAGGATTTTAACAAAACAATATACATGTGTTTCCATGTTTGTACAAAATATGTTACTTTTTATATTCAAATGTAACAACTATAACAAAATATACTGTTCTCTCAAGGCATGTTTTTTTTTTTGGCAATTGACATTTTCTTAATTGCAAGTGTTGCATATAATATAATGTATTGTTTCTGAATCGGGGGGAAAAAAGAAATATTTTCACAAATAGTAACATATGTACAATAAACATACATGGTAAACAATCAAAAGCAATGTCTTCAACAATAAATTAGAACAGAATGTGTTAGAACTGGGTGTAGCATTGGGAATCACTGAAAGAAATTAATAAAGGATTTTAACAAAACAATATACATGTGTTTCCATGTTTGTACAAAATATGTTACTTTTTATATTCAAATGTAACAACTATAACAAAATATACTGTACACAGTCCAATATGTCTGATGTAACACAGTGACATAAATACACCTAGTTCTGTTCCCAAGTCGATGCTCACAGGATTTGCTGTTCCATGGAAGCCCTTGTATACCAGTGATCTAAATTTAAATGTCTCTCCGGTTACATGCATGTAATTAAAATCACCGAAATCCACCCAAAATACTTCAATTTAACATGCCAGTGGCTTCAGTTGGGATAGCTCTATGTTTGCAGCACCAATCAGACTTAAAATGCAAAGTTCTACTACTTTTTGCCAGTGATGTATGTAAATCAATCTGGTATCTCATTTCAAGAACCACTGTTGTCCTTATTGCAAAACCTCTAATAAAAACATGTTTACTGTCTATCAATGAAATCCCATAACTGTTTGTTCTGTTCTTGGGATTTTAGTTTTGAAATCTGATAATTTTAAGAGATACATTTAAATTGTTTTTCCTAGAAATTTGACAAAGCATGGTAGACTAAACACTTTTGGGGCATTTTCACCATTCCCAGGGGTTTTTTTAAAGACAAAAAATTAATTGAAATAAAAGTAAATGTAATTAATGTGCTTGCTTTAATAAAAGAATAACAAACTATATAACAGGGATATTTTATTAATTAGGCCAAATAAAAAAAAAGAGGGGGTGGGGGAGGTTTTTTTTTTTTTTCCCCTGTGAAAAACTTTATAAAACCCTGGAGACCATTTTGTTTGCGGGAGTAGCAGCCAACAACGCATGTGCATGTATTTCCTTCACTGGCCGCCAGATGGACCTGGTGATGGTTTAACCCGTTACGGTGCTTACGAAAGTTGAATTGCTGCTATCTTGATGCATTTTTAACAAAATAAAAAATATAAAAAATTCAGGGGTGGGTGCATTTTTCATGTACGGGCGGGGACGATCACCAACTCTTTTTTTTTTTTTTTGCCTTAATAATACTTTACTCACTGATTTATAAAGGCAATTTTAGAATTAATTATTGAAAAAGGCTTGTTTAATCTCAGGGCAGCATGTTGCTGAGACATGGTGCCGCACCATGCTAAAACAAGCTAGGAAAAACACTACATTTAGTCCAATGTTTATAAATTATAAGAAGTTAAAGCTGTTTAACAACACCACTCACACAATGTTTACTGTCACGACCCACAATGATCTGTATTGGAAGGATAACATTGTATCATGCTGTAACAAACAGCCATACCCAGGACCTGTCAGCTTTAACCAACTGCATGAGGAGTTCAGCTAGTTGTAATATGTTACAAATTAAAAAACAGCCTTACACTTGAAAACAAGCTTATTCTGACTGAAAAACATTGTAATTGTTTCATTCTTACACTCAAACAAGGTTATTTTGGCTGGAAACTCAATGTAATTTGTTACAAATAAGTAACATCCTTAAGTTACACTCAAACACAGGTTATTTTGGCTGGAAAACTCTTTTTAATTTGTTACAAATAAGTAACATCCTTAAGTTACACTCAAACAAGGTTATTTTGGCTGGAAACTCAATGTAATTTGTTACAAATAAGTAACATCCTTACACTCAAACACAGGTTATTTTGGCTGGAAACTCAATGTAATTTGTTACAAATAAGTAACATCCTTAAGTTACACTCAAACACAGGTTATTTTGGCTGGAAACTCAATGTAATTTGTTACAAATAAGTAACATCCTTAAGTTACACTCAAACACAGGTTATTTTGGCTGGAAACTCAATGTAATTTGTTACAAATAAGTAACATCCTTAAGTTACACTCAAACACAGGTTATTTTGGCTGGAAACTCAATGTAATTTGTTACAAATAAGTAACATCCTTAAGTTACACTCAAACACAGGTTATTTTGACTGCTCTCCTATGAAACAGAGTTCTCATTCAGAATGTAAGATCACATGAAATTACAAAACATGGATTTTACAAGACACTTTCTGGTATTAACTTCTCCTTTTTCTTTCCTTTCAGGCTGTTGCATAAAGTCAAGATTCATCTTTAAAATACAGACAGCAGGGAAAAGTGGAACTGACCTCTTTTTATGATTTCCTGGTGTGTTTTATCTTTTTTCAATCTAATTAAAATTAGCTCCACTATTACATGTGGATCTAACAGCAACCAGTTGGAGCTCATGTCCACCAATCAAAACCTTACTTGCAGAATCATGCCAGTGATTTAAAAATAATTTGAAAATATTCCGAATTATCCTGAGGGTATACGATATGTTTCGTGTGAATTATGAATGCCTTAAAACATGTTTTATTTTATAAAATAAATAATTTGTAATTTAAAACTGAAGACTGATAACCCATCCCGTACGTATTGGTATGGTTCGCTGTACTGCGGCCACTAAAATAGACTCGCCCGATATTTTTAGAATTTGTATGCTCCCAAATAACGTTATAAAAGGCGAAGTGTGATTAGTCAATATTTTAATTATTATTTACAGACGAAATGTTACCTGGACATTGGAGACTACGCAGTGTTGTTAGCAATCCGATTAAAATTAGTTCTACTGGTCTAAATAAGGCATTCGTAATTCACATGAAATATATCATATACCCTCAGGATAATTCGGAATATTTTCAAATTATTTTCAAATCACTGGCATGATTCTGCAAGTAAGGTTTTGATTGGTGGACATGAGCTCCAACTGGATGCTGTTAGATCCACATGTAATAGTGGAGCTAATTTTAATTAGATTGATCTTTTTTTCTTTCTCTATTAAGTCAATATTTGCTTTAAGTGTCTGGATACCTAGTTTCCTGACAAATGCTGTTCTGTTCTTTGAAGTACGTCTTCAGTAGATCCTTGGAAACACATTTTGCAACTGATGAATTTTTCCGAGACTTTGTAAGTTTTAAGTCGGGCCACCTGTTTATGAAGCCATAAAACCAGCTATCACTCAGTGGTCTATCACTATTCTCCTTCTTGCCACAGAAAACTGCAAAATCTGCTGCCAAGCACTGAATGTTGGACTTTGTGTAATCATAGCCAATTTCTTTTACATGTTTCAAATATTCCACAAATTTTTCTTCCTCTTCTTCTGGAAATAGTTTTTCTGGACCTATGTTTGCCTGAAGTGGCACATTTCCTCTGGTTCTATCCCTCAGTGTTGACTCTGGAACTGAAAACTGTCTTGATGCCTTGTAAACAGACATCCCAGCCTGAGTTGCATTATAAGCCTTTTCTAAATCAGCAATACAGTATAGTCTCCTTGATTTAGTGGCACGTACAGACTCTGAAGCAATCGTAGAGTCTTCATGTATGTCTTTGGTTGCTTTTCCATTTGACAAGTTGACATCTGCTTGAGAAGTCTTTGTTTTGTTAACATCTTGTTTTTTACCTTCCTGACAAGTATCACTTAGAATGGTGTCCTCTTCTTTAAAGTATGTCTTCGTCAGTTCCTTGACTGCACACTTTGCTGTGAATGAAATGTTTTGAGGCTTTGTCAGTGGTAATTCAGGCCACCTCTTTATGAAACTATAAAACCAGCTATCACTCAGTGGTCTATCGCTGTTCTCTTTCTTGCCACAAGAAACGGCAAAATCTGCTGCCAAGCGCTGTATGTTGGCCTTCATGTAATCATAGCCAATTTCCTTTATGTGTTTTAAATGTTCCACAAATTTTTCTTCCTCCTCATCAGAGAAAAGTTTGTCTGAACCCATGTTTGCCTGCAGGGATACACGCCCTCTGGTTCTGTCTCTCAGTGTTGACTCAGGGACTGAAAACTGCCTTGATGCCATGTAAACGGACATCCCCGCCTGAGTTGCATTATAAGCCTTTTCTAAATGAGTCTTACAATACAGTCTTCTTAGTTTAGTGGAAGGTATAGACTCTGAAACAGAGTTTGTGGCAATTGTAGATTTCTTTTCTTTGCATTTAGATTTCAGCCCTTTGCCTTTAGATTTCTGTTCTTTGTCTTTTGATTTATGGTCAAGCTTTTTTCTATATAATATATTAACAAGAGGAAATGATGTAAACCTCTTTTGTGGTTTTCTGTCTTTAGTTGCTTTTCTTTTTAACAAGTTCATTTTTGCTCGAGACTTCTTTGTTTTCCGTACAACTGATTTCTTGACCTTAGCTTCCAGAGAAGAAGTACTTAGCATTGTGTCCTCCTCTTTGAAGTATGTCTTCAGTAGATCCTTGGAAACACATTTTGCTACTGATGAATTTTTCCGAGTCTTTGTAAGTTTTAAGTCGGGCCACCTGTTTATGAAGCCATAAAACCAGCTATCACTCAGTGGTCTATCACTATTCTCTTTCTTGCCACAGAAAACTGCAAAATCTGCTGCCAAGCACTGAATGTTGGACTTTGTGTAATCATAGCCAATTTCTTTTACATGTTTCAAATATTCCACAAATTTTTCTTCCTCTTCTTCTGAAAATAGTTTTTCTGGACCTATGTTTGCATTCAGGGGTACAGTTCCTCTGGTTCTGTCTCTCAGCGTTGTTTCAGGAACTGAGAACTCCCTGGATGCCTTGCAAATGGACATGCCTGACTGAGTTGCATTATAAGCCTTTTCTAAATCAGCAGGACAATATAGACGCCTTGATTTCTTCAGGTCCTGAAAATAAATTTTAAATGTCTGAAGTCAACAAATAGAAATAAAATAATACACAGATTACAACTTTTCAAACTTGTTATTTGAAACTACAGAAAAAATTAAATTAAATAAAGTCAATATGTATGCTGTATTTAATTTGATAAAGTGTCAATTTGCTATAATTCTAGTTAGAAAAAGAACTTCTCAAAGTTACTTATTACTGAAGTGATACTTTGAAGCCACAAATATCATTCTGTACTCTGAAAATGGGTCTCATGTTTACATGCCTCCAATCCTGTAATCCCTTTTAAAATGTATTTTGAGTGGAAACATAATGCATTCATAACATCCCCCTCAAGTGTTACTTAATTGCTGAATGGCTACTTCTAGTTTGATTTATAAAGCAAAGAAAAACATTTCATTATTTTAAGATCTACATATTTTTTTTCAATTAAAATCTGTTTTGAGCATGTAACATATGCATGACCCAATTTTAGTTTTAAATTAAACATTTTCTGGTAGTATAATCAATAAACCTATATTTTTACATTCCTTTTACATGTATATATATTATATGTGATTTTTTACATGTATATATATTATATGTGATTTTTTACATGTATATATATCTTATATGTGATTATATTTAGCTGAACCATCTTGTTTTTTGTAGTGGTTTTTAAAAATAATAAAATTACTCAAATACTGTCTAAATATAAATATGTGTGTCTTTATGGGGGATGTTTTTAGGGGGTATGGTTTTTTTAGGGGGGGGGGGTCTACTCTGTATAAAACTACAGATCTATGATTTGATAAAGTTTGTTCTGAATGTGCACGTAAACCCTATGACATGACATGACATGACATTTGATAAAGTGATTTGACAAAGTGTCAGCAGTGGTTGCATGCAATGCATCCAGTTTTTATAAAGAAAAGTAATTAAGTTAGGACTCACCTACTGTAGTACTTGCTCATGTACCGGTATGTACTTTTTTCTTTTTTGATCAGCAGTTGGCACTTCTACCTGTCACAGACATGCGCTGCACACATAAACAAAATGCTGCCTGCCAGGGTATAATCTTATCGGAATTCCAAATAACATCATTTTCTCTATGTTGTTATTAATTTGGTTCAAGAATTTTTATAGTTCACAAACTCGTCAACTCAGCCAGAGTAGATTGTAATCCAAGTTCAACAGCAACCTTTAAACTCACCAACCTGAATTTCTTCACAGGTCATTTACAAGTGTCAGCATTTCAACGAGTATGCACTGTATACTAGTGACAAGAATCCGAGGATTATGCTTTTTAAACAAATGCTAATCAAATTATTCTTTACACTTAGAAAATTATTTTTTTACAGATGTTTTTAGAAGAGTGGAAGGTGGGGGTTGGGGGGGGGGAGGGGTAAGGAGGTCTTGCTGAGGAATATGGATTGCATCCCAAGTCAGTTAGCCCTTATTTTCTTTTGTCCTGAGTCATTTCACTTTCATTTTTATATGGATTCCTCTAATAAATTATAATACTTTATATTTTTAATATAATTTTGATGGAAAGAGATGCTTTACCTCCAAAAATTGGAATCCCTACCTATCATTTGTTAGTAATAACACTGAACTTTTTTCTGTTCATCATTTTTCTAATGCAAGGTGTCCGACTCATAGGGAAACATGTTCTTTAAGTCTCACAACCACACCCATTTTAACATGTTTTAGCTAATACAGGTATTTATAATTAATATAATTCCTTTATGCTTATGGGTTTTTCTTAAATATATTTTTAAAAACACTGAGGATAAATGACCTAACTTTCAAGATGAAATGACCTTGTTAAATGATTTGGGTCAACTGGCAGTCTGAATTGGACACAGAATGTTTGTACTGGTCAGTAAAGTTACAACGCTGAGGCATTTGAAACTATTTTCCTATAGTCCTTCTCACAGGGAACACCTTTTCATACTATGGAATTTACTACAAGTTATTTATTTCTCACTAGATTATTTTCTAAACTGCACACAAAAATAGGTGGGTTTTTTATTATTTCTAAATCACTTTTACTTGTTGTTTTTGTTTTTTTACCAACACCCGTCACTGACACCTGATAGGCATTACATTCATACCAACATAGTTTGTAAAATATCAATTTTCTAATAAATTGATTCTTAATCAACAAAATTTATACACTCAAAATTATTTTAAAATGTTATGAATGGATTATGTCTACTATTCACTACAGTAGAGGCACAAAAATTTGATTGAATATCATAATTGAAAACAAATTCTAACAACATGGGGTTTAAAAATCATAAAAACTAAATGATTTTGCCTTGTTAATCTTGCATGCGTGAGGTTATGTGACATGCACCGAATGTTAATTCATCTTAATTTTAAGTTAATTTTTACGAATCAAGCTGACCAGACATCTGTAAATTTAAGGAATTAACTTTATTGTTAATGAAAATGTTCTCCAATTGTGAAGAAAAAACGCACAAATGAACGGCAAGCAGACCATAAACTGGATGTCGATTGTGTGAACCTTGCACGAAAAAACAAACTGAACGGAGTTTGAAATATAAGTTAGGAACGTTGGCGATATATTATGTTTTTTGCTCTGTCCAAGTATTATAATGGGTGTAACTATTACACAAATTATACATTATTATTCTTATTCACTCTGTCAGACTCAGTCTGTGCCTTTGCCGTGAGAGGCTGGGGGTGACGAGTGAATAACCTCACCGTACAGTTTGTACACTGGTGAAAATTTTGATATTGGTAAATCATCCATAACAAATGCAGTGTTCGAGATTAACGGTATCCCGATATGCCGTGGTTACCAGATTTCAATAACCCAGTATCCCACCGGGATACCATATAATGTTGTTGGGTTTTTTAATCCTACGTTTTTATTTTTTGCTGAAACAATGAAAGTCTTCATTATTTAACAGTGTGGTCCACTCCAAGTTTGTTACAATGTTATTTATGAATTTCATTTAAGTGGGATACTAAATTCTCAGGTGGGATACATGTACCAGCTTTTGAAATGTTAGTATCCAACTGAATACTGCCCAAATTTTTTAATCTCGAATCCTGAAATGTTTTTATTATTTATTATGTTGGGGAGTTGGATAAGCTACCTGTCTTGGTTGAGTGTTTCCACCTTCGTTTCGTTTTGAAGCTGACCGCGTCGCCCTAGGGTCGTCATCAGGAACGATATCACCGTTACTAAGGATTTTCACCATAATAGGTACTTTTGTTTGTAATACTCAACAACCGGATTTGAAAGCATGTGTCACGCGATCTTTTTATTTTCCAGTTCCAAAACACTTACGTGGAAACCGCCATTTGCTTTAAAGGTATTTCCGGGTTGTGTTATCTCCCTTATTCATTTCTCGCGTTTACAACGAAAAAAAACCCCGAACAGTTGAATCATGTTTCCGCACCGGGTCCATGTCATCCCTAGCGGTTTCGACCGCAGACATTGGTTAATGAATGCTATTTAAACAGACCAAAATTTCTATTATATGTTATTAAAGATCAACAGCAAAACACTTTAAACAATAAATTATTAGTAAAACAATTAGACCATACAATAATACATTATGTTGTATGGGTCAAAATAGATTGGTGCTCAAATGTCTGGGATTAATCTAGAACTAATCTAGGACTTGTCGATACGAAAGCTTATCGTGTAGGCCGGCATATTATGACTCACATTCCTTGAACAGGTAGTATTGGTAGATGTTACGAAATTTTTAGGCAAATACCAAAACTGTTTGTCAGTTCATCTTTAGGTATAATATCCGCCCAGTCCCCTCCATTATTATTTTTAGTTAGGGTTGAGGGTTAGGGTTCGGGTTGGGTTGGGGTTATGGCTGGGGTTATGGCTGGGGTTAGGGTTTGGGGAAGGGGGGACCGGACGGATATTTTTCCCTAACCCTAAGCAGACTCTAATCATAAACATAATCCTTGGTGTGGATGCAAGTTTTTTTTAGTCAGGTGATGCCATGTTTAAAAGGGGAACCCTCACTATTATAAGATAAGAGGGGGTGGGGGAGGTGCAGGCCTTAAAGTTTGTTTTGTTTAATGACACTACCACAAGCAGCAACGGATCTAGGATGGGTCTGAAGGGTCTGAAGACACCCCCTAAGCTTTATTTCTGTGGAAAATATTTTTTATGAGCATCAAAACAGAACGGAACCAGCACGGCCTCGTAATTGTGGACGGCAGCAGCATAGATCCAATACACCAGCTGATAACATCGAGTCGTACTACAGACTGAATCTAACAATTCCAGTAATCGGTCAGCTGTTAATGGGCCTGCACGACCGGTTTGGTGCTCCCCAGCTATTAATCACAAATGCATTACATCTTGTCCCCGCTGTAATCAAGGTTTCACCAAAGGCCGAAGTAATTGATAATGTTAACGCGTTTTCTGCCGAATATACACACGACCTCCCCATCCCACAGAATTTGGAAGCAGAACTTCACTTCTGGCTGGCTCGTTGGGAATCGGAAGCAGACAGTGTTGTTCCCAAAGATGCAGCGGCGTCCCTTAAATCTGCAGATAGAGCATTTTTCCCCAACATCCACACTTGTTTAAAATTGGTCTGTACTTTCGGTGTCACCAGTGCAGAATGTGAGAGAACAATCGGTGCCCTTCGTCGCCTTGAGACATACATGCGAAGCACAATGATAGAGGATCGCATAAATGGGCTTGCTATGATGCACATCCATTATGGTTGTGAGGTGGACATTGATGAAATCATCAATCAGTTTGCTCGGCTACATCCCCGCCGCATGCAGCTCATTGACATCCTCCAGTGAAATTTGGCAGTCATTCTCCCATTCGTAGTAGTGTAGTGGGACCCTGGTCAGTGTAAATGGTTACACCTACCAATTGAGCCTTGTGGAGCACTCGCTTATGTAGAGCATCATTCCCTGAATTAAAAATCGGTTGCACTTACCCATTGAGCCTGGCGGAGCACTCACTCTGGGTTGGAGTCAGAAAGTGAAATCCACGAGCGGGATTCGAACACTGTTCCTACTAGACTGTAGTCTGTATCGTATACACCACAGAGGCCGGTAGTTGCGTCAAGCAGTACAGTGATTTATATACGGTGAGCGTAGTGACGTATGCTACCCAACTCGAAACACTAGAGTTAATAATACATTAAGTAATTTGCCTTTGTCGGATTTTCCTCTGAACAATTACAAAATGATTGAAACATATAATATAATAGTTTATTAAATGAACGTAGCCTTCTGCGAACGGTTTTATATCCATTGAAGACACATGCGGGCGCCCAAAAAATAATGACTTATTCATGAATTTTAAAAGATTTAAAAAATAAAAATCGTTCTAACACATGAACAAACACCTAGCAATTGTCCAAAATCGTCCTTCAATTTATTTATTTTCTTTTACGCGGATGCGAGGAAATAGCGTTTTTTATCCTTTATATTTGAAAATTTTACGGGGGGGGGGGCATGCCCTCGGACCCCCCTAGAGGCTCAGGCGCTTCGTGCCTTGCAATTTCAGACACCCCCTCATTACAGCTCTAGATCCTCCACTGACTAGGCTATTGGATGGTCAAACATTTTTCCGCTAGTAGCAAGGGATCTTTTTATATGCACCATCTCACAGAGAGGTTAACACATGTACCACAAACTTTGATATAGTTGTGGTACACTGGCTAGGATGAGAAATAGCACAATAGGCCTGCCAACAGGGATCGATCTCAGACTGACAGCGGGGCGGGATTTAATTCAGTCTGTTGAGTAACAGGAATTACTAGTAATTTGAAGAAGAAAAAGATTTCTTGGGTCACTTTGAATTTTGAGGATGTGTGTGGACTTCAGTACATGAGGTCAAACTGGGGGCGGGATTTAGCTCAGTGGTCGCTTGAGGTGCTTACATCGCATGATTGAACCACCTCGGTGTATCTATTCAGCTGATTTTTTTTTCTTCTCATTTCAGCCTGTGCACCACAACTGGTCAAATGCTGTGGTAGATGTACTTTCCTGTCTGTGGGAAAGTGCATATAAAAGATCCCTTGCTGATGACTATGAGTCAGAATTACCAAATGTTTGACATCCAATAGCTGATGATTAATTAATCAATGTGCTCTAGTGGAGTCGTTAAACAAAAGAAACTTCTGGTTGTTTTTAGGTCAGACTCGACCCGGACCCGAGTACCTGACACTTACAGTTACACTAGATGACAATGAGACTAAAGAATAAAGTAAACTAGCATTATATGTATTATGTATCTTAATTCCAGTGCTGAACATGGATGTGAAATCATGCCATTTTATTGCAAAATGACGAACATTATTTTTTTTATTAAATGAGAATGGACTCGAGTCTCACTAGACTCGGCCTGTGCCCGGGTACTTCAGTAGCCTAGTCATGAAAACCCTACTCTCCATGTGCTGGATTTCATGATGTTTTGGTTACAGAAGATTGTGGCATATCGGTGAATGTACACTGCATAACAATGATACATGGTTACATTAAAGGTGCTATGTCAAAGTCGCAATTAATATTTATTAATTTTTACTTTGGAACATAAAGTTTATACCTTCAGCAATATGCCTATAAAAAATTGTAACCAAATAATTCCATTTACTGGTAGAAAACAACTCCCACGTACCCCCACCCTGCTATGTTGTGGGTTTAGATATCAGTTTTAGAAGACTAATGCTGAATGTGCTAATCTGTTTGTCTTGGTAATGCAAATTACAATTCTTTTAAGAACCTGTTTCTGTCTTACAGTTCTACATACATTTACATGAACATCTGTGTTTAATAAGAACAGGATTTATAACTTTGGCCATCAGTGTATTCTTGTTGGATATTTTGTTGATATATAGTCAATATTTTCTTCTAGTAGCTGACATCAGATAATGGGGAAGAGCAGTTCAAGTTCTGACTCGTCCGATTACGAGTGGAAACACCTTCCCAAGAAAGAGAAGAAACGCCTCAAGAAGTTGAAGAAAAAAGCCAAGAAGTCTGTAAGTAGAATATACACAATCTGTTCTTATTCTTTTGTATTTTAAAATAATCTCTATGTGCACGTATCATATAATGTATTCTTTAAATATACAAATGGTTAAAAATTGTTTTAAGTACACACTTAAATTTAAAAGATTCTGCAAGTACATGAATGTTTGAGAATTTTCAGGAATATTTAAAATGTTCTAAATGTCTTAATAACACATTTTATCTAAACCATTAAACTTGGTGCCTACAATATGTATCAACTTTTAAGTTATTTTACATAAAACTTCTTTTCACAAGCCTATATATATATATATATATATATATATTGTCTTGTGAAAAGAAGTTTTATGTAAAATAACTTAAAAGTTGATATATATATATACATGTGTATTCTTATTTTAAAATAACTGGTTTTTTTGTTTGTTCTAGGGACACTATTACCGAGGATGTGTTGGACCTGTAAGTATTTATTTTAAAAATTATATAAAGAGTAAGAAATGTATCTTGTTGCAGTAATGAACACTATTACTTCCTGGTCAAGCATTAAAGATAGTTTAAAGATTAGATGCTTAGCATCCTAATTATTGCCAAAATGGTATCCTAATGAAAGTTTGTTTTTTAACAACACCACTAGAGCACATTGATTTCGGTATGCTCATGATGTCCTAAGTTGTATTTTATAATTTTTTAACTATTAAATTTGATTTTTAGTATATAAAAAGTACATACATAATGCATGTTTATTAACTATTATATATTATAAAAACCCTATTTTTCAGCAAGGTTATGTTCCTGGGTTTCCAGACCCTAACCTAGCATATGGTGGGAAGCATGATAAACACGATAAACATGGAAAACATGGGAAACATGGTGGAGGCATGGCATATCCCCCGGGAGCCGGCTACCCCGCCCCACCAAACCCTTCTTACCCACAGCCTGGATATGCTCCACCCCCTGGTAGCTATGCCCCACCCCCTGGTGGCTATCCAGCTGGTGCACCACCACATGGAGGAGTGTACCCTGCAGGGCAGCACCCCCATCAAGGCTTCACTGCCCCTGGACAGGGTATGTATATATTTTGTATTACATTTCCATTTTACATAGGAATATTGTTACATCCAAGCAGTACATTATTCTCAGTGGTAGAACTACATGTAAGGGGTTCCCAGGTGCTTATGCCCCCCAAATGTTGGGAACAGTTATATTTTAATTTAATTTTTTTTACATTGGGGAATCTGAGATATCCCACCGGGAACATTTGTGGCCCTCTAAATGGATTTTCAGGATCCGCCACTGATTCTTTTATTGTTCATACAAAGGATTAAAACTCTATTTTTAGGGAAATCCCCCATTTTTAATGCTGGAACAGTTGCTGTACATTTTTGAAATCCAAACAGTACAACACTAGTATTGTGTTTTTGTGTACATAAGATTTGATGCTCTGTCATTTGCTAAGCTAAGCTAAACAATTTAGCAGACAGTCTCTCTGACACGGCTAATTCTTAAATTATCTTCTTCTTGAATTTATTACTATATTAAATATCTTTGCCAAATTCGACTTCTGATTAATATGTGATGTTTGTGTGATTGATATTATGAAAGTAACTATACGTGTAATATGAGACAGGGGTGGGGATGGGGGGAGGAGAGGCAGGGGGGCAAATCCTCAAGTTCAGGTAGATAGTGATATTTGGGCAAAATGAGCTTGCCTGAAACCTTTTCACCAGGTATTTCCATCATTCTACCCACTATATTAGTTGTAATCCATGTAAAGATGCATGGATCTAGCAGATGAAATAAAAACTTCTAAAATGTTCCCATAATCACAGGTAATTTTCAACAAACAGAATTTTGTATTATTATATCATCTGGTATTTAGCTTATGGTTGTGTTATATCTTACTTCCATAATGGTGTGAAAAATCTGTCGTCGGTCTTCATTTTTCACACTCCATCGGAAACCGTCCTCATATCTCATGCTGGGGGCGGGACGTAGCCCAGTGGTAAAATGCTCGCACGATGCACGGTTGGTCTGGGATCAATCCCCGTTGGTGGGCCCATTGGGCTATTTCTAGTTCCAGTCAGTTTCCTTCAAGGGTGGCGAATACAGCACAACCTTCTGAACATCTCGTAAACATTTTAACCGAGTGCTGTAAAAATATAGACAGGATAACATACCACGGCCTTTGATGTATCGGTCCAACTGGAGGGGAACGTAGGTTTCGTCTCCATCTTTCTGTCTCTCTGTCCCACATATAGGTTTTCTAACTTTGTTTTCACAATACTTCAAGATATTGAGTTAAAATTTAGGTTTTACCTTTATCATGTACTGTTACAGATCAGGTTTGACTTTCATGACGATTTATTTATTTTTCACAGAGTTATGGTCCGTGAAAATTTGTTGGGCCCTGGTAGGTGATATAAATTTTTGTTTGTCATAATACAAATTCTTTTCAAGTTTGGAGTTTGGCAGTGGAAAGATGAAAATTAATTTTGGAAAGATGAAAATAAATTCCATTGCTAAATGTTATTAATCTTGATTTTGATAATACACAAACTTGATTATGTGTTTTTTAGCACCACCCCCTGGTTCCTATCCACCACCACAGGGTGGATACCCACCACAGCAAGGAGGCTATCCACCACCACAAGGGGGGTATCCACCCCCACAAGGCGGGTATCCATCGAGTAAGTTTTCTTAACTAAGCTGATATATTAAACACCTATCATTCACTGTGTTTATAATAATTATGTTTGACTGAGCTACACTTGTCTTATTAACTATTGCTGATGTGTGTGTGTATGTGTGGGTGTCTGTATGGGTGTCTGTATGGGTGTCTGTAGACCTGTGTGTGTGTGAGTGTGTGTCAGTATGGGTGTCTCTGTAGACCTGTGTGTCTGTATGGATGTCTCTGTAGACCTGTGTGTGTGTATGTGTGTGTGTATAGACCTGTGTGTGTCTCTGTAGACCTGTGTACCGGCCTCGGTGGCGTCGTGGCAGGCCATCGGTCTACAGGCCGGTAGGTACTGGGTTCGGATCCTAGTCGAGGCATGGGGTTTTTAATCTAGATACCGACTCCAAACCCTGAGTGAGTGCTCCGCAAGGCTCAATGGGTAGGTGTAAACCACTTGCACCGACCAGTGATCCATAACTGGTTCAACAAAGGCCATGGTTTATGCAATCCTGCCTGTGGGAAGCGCAAATAAAAGATCCCTTGCTGCCTGTCGTAAAAGAGTAGCCTATGTGGTGACAGCGGGTTTCCTCTCAAAATCTGTGTGGTCCTTAACCATATGTCTGACGCCATATAACCGTAAATAAAATGTGTTGAGTGCGTCGTTAAATAAAACATTTCTTTGTTTCTGTAGACCTGTGTAGAGTGTGTGTGTGTGTGTGTGTAGACCTGTGTGTGTCTGTGTAGACCTGTGTGCATGTGTGTGTGTATGTATGTATTTGTATCTGTTTATTTATATATATAGTGTAATGTCTTTTAAATGTTGTATAAGTGGTAAAACAGTTTGTTGTGACATAATGATAAATGCTCATTGTAACCTATTAATCCACCAGTACAGAAAGCGGTAGAATGATTTTTCTAATGGAGATTTTCACAAACGTGAACACTTTGTTTGTGTGAAATCCCAATAATGCAGCATGTAGCACAATAATTAATCTAAGAGGTAAATGGCTTTAATCAGAATTTTAGGTAAGGAAGGTTTCACTTTATTGTAAAAAGTGGTGCGGATTCCAAAAATAGCAGTCTTATTGACCCTACTTAAGACTGATTTAACACTGATAGTCATAAAATGTCAGATTGTAATTTTCATTGGCATTTGGCTTTATAAATGAGATTTTTAGAATGATTTTTTACATACTATTCATATCTAGTACAATATAATTAATATCTCTATGGCCAGGGGTCACGCGACCGGGGCAAAGTGAGCCAAACTTTGCTCTGACCAGCCTGACTTCACTGTGCCAGTCACCGTAAGGCGAAATCTGTGTCGCCTTTTTAAAAATAGCCATCACTTGCAATGTACACATCACGGATGAATGGTGACAAACTTGAGGAACACCTATTCATAGATAATAATTAAGTGTGAAGTGTCTGAGCGTTTGAAGAGAGACTGGCACCACAAAATCATGCAACAGGCTTAAAGATACCGGTAAACTGTCTAGCTCAGACAACACCCGTGTCTGGCACTCTGACTGTTGAAGTATATTGTCAGGCGAATGTGTTGAAAATTGTACATGGGTGGGGATCTAGACCATGGCGAATGATTTTTTTAGGGAGTTTGGGTCATGCTCCACTGGAAAATACATTGGAAAAAAAAATTCATTTGTAGCAGCAGACCTCAACTTGAAAAAAAAAGCGGGGTGTAATTAACTAGTTTTACGTACCCTTTGTCATAATGAATAAATTCAACATACAAAACAGATGTTGAAATTATAAAATAATACAAGCAAACCTGTCCTAGTGGAGTTTTAATGTATATGCACTCATAATAAACGGTAACCTGTCCTACACACCCAGTGGCCACCTAAACTGGATGTCCAAGTCTGTAACCTGTCCTACACACCCAGTGGCCACCTAAACTGGATCTCCAAGTCACTAAAGTGCCTGTGTTAAGCGACCACCATAAATTCTAAAACATTTTTTTTTATATTAAACAACAGTGACAAGGTGCAGCAGCAAATAAGCAATTTTCAGACCTTCACGGATGCTAGTACCCATTCAGTCTGACAACTCCACAGTATATCAATTAAGAAACTGACTCTGGAACGCATTTGATTGCCTCTGGATAATCTAAGCTTAACTGCCGTAGATTAATCTACTGATTAATACTCTTAATAGATTAATACTCTGCATGGAATAGTTATTAAATGAAATGAGAAGACAAACTTGTGAGAGAATGAATTCTAAATGGTTAAATTAGTGCTATTCAGTTACATTTAATTATTTCTAAAGAAGGTGACATGTGGAACGGTGATTTAATTTTTAAAAAACAACAACTATAGAGCACATATCCATCAATTAGCAGTACAGATGGTAAAAAAAAATATAAAAAAATAATAATAAATAAATAAAAATTAAAATAAAATAAAATAAAATACAGATTGTAAAAGTTGCACCTGTATTAAGATAACTTATTTTTGCCTATTTTATTTTTTGGATTAAAAATTCAAGTCTCCCTGCTGTTAAAAACTTCACCCTCTCTAAAGCTTCAAAGAGAAGTGACTTCGATCTATGATTTTGACCTCACGTGAGCCCTGAAGGCAAATAACCATTTTGGGCCATGCATGGGCCAAATGTAGCCAAAAAGTGGCTACATTGATGAGAGCTCTAGACAACAAAATATAACTATAAAATATTCAGAGGCTTATTAGACATGTGGTAACGTCAGACCAATCATATAATATATATATATATATATATATATATTTGGCCAAAAAATTGTCAAAATGGCAATTGTATCTTAAGTAGGGTGAATAAGACTGCTATTTTTGGAATCCGCACCACTTTTTACATAAAGTAGGCTTATCAAAACTTCCTTACTGATTACTGATTAAAGCCATTTACCTCTTGGAGTCAATGTATTTGGTGTGTGAGGACCAGTCACTCAATCTGTTATGACCAGGGCCCCGTTCCACGAAGCGATCTTAACGTTAATATTACCTTAAGTACATAAAATAGCTATGCAGTCAACGTGATCTTAGTGCTAATATTACTTCATGGAATGGGGCTCATGGAATTCTTTCAAGATGGTTTATGAGTTGGTTGGGTTATAACAAACAGTGTGTTGATCATTCACTTGTTCGTTAGTTTTTGTTACGTATTTCCGTGCTTATATCCAATTAAGGTTCAAGCATGCTGTCCTGGGCACATTCTTCAGCTTTCTAGGGCTGTCTGTTCAGGACAGTGGGTTAGTTGTTAGTGGTTAGTGTGAGAGAAGTCGGTGCCGTACCCAATGAGTCATTAAACTTGCTCTGGGTGGGAGCCGGTACCAGGCTGCGAACCCAGTACCTACCAGCCTTATGTCTGATGGCTTAACTACGACACCACCGAGGCCGGTAGTGTGTTGCTGGTGATGAGTTGTTTAAAAAGTTGGCTTGCTCTTTACTCTGGTAACTAATTTCTGATGCTGTTTGTGTTTCAGATTACCCTGGCGCCCCTCCGCCCCATCCCTACTGAAGAGGAATTATACGTGTAGTTCAGTTACTGGAATTCATCGGCAAGCTGTGATTCCTAGCAATCTTCCTATCTGTATTATATATCACATAATTATTAACATGATGCAATTACACATAATTTTTATGATTTTGATGATATTACTTTTCAGTGCCTGTTTTTAGGGTACCGGGTATACTTCTTGTTGGTTACTTTTGCTATTTTGTTTCTTTCATTTGTCTCGTGATGTAATGCCTCAGAGTTCATTGACACGGTCGTAATCAAAATTATACCCAACTGTGTGTTGACCATTGCTTGTTGTCTATATATTGTAATAGGTCATCATACTGTTATTACACTTTTCAGGCTTTTATTCCAGGAATTGTGCTTGAATTGAATGTACCGATAATGAGCAAAATGAGTGGTTGAGTACAGTGTTGATTAGGAGCTTAGTGTTAAATGAATTTACATAGGCAACAGCTTAAAATTTCAATTTTCAAATTTCAATGTATGCTAAGAGAAGTCCTAAAGTTTGCAATCAGGGGCCTATTTCAGAAAACATTGTAAGTTTATGTCTGAGACTAGTGGTTATACCGGTCATACATTTATATGTGTTTGCCATCTATTTCACAAAACATTGTTAGTTTACGTCTGCGACTAGTGGTTATACCGGTCATACATTTATATGTGTTTGCCATCTATTTCACACAGAAAATTACATCATTACAGAAGATGGAGCATTTTAAGGACAAAAGAAAATGAAATACTTGTATTTTAAACTATACTTGTTCTATAATAGTAATAAAAATTGTGCATTAGTCATAAATTTACATTTACATGCAAAACTAGGCTTACAATGTTTTGTGAAATTGGGCCCTGATGTTTATTGATACAGACCACTGTCTATACACAGTTGTCTGGTCTTTATTGTAATCTTGACAGTAATTCGCATAATGAATGGTTATGTTGCCATGCCTTAAATATTTGTGGGTGCTATCACGGTAAAACCAGCTTAGCTTACTTTTAACTTAAGTGGATGTACGTGGCATGACAATACTAGAATTCATTTTATAAAAATGTTTTGTTATTGGTGAAACAGTTAATATATACATGTATGGACTTATTTAAAAAGTGTTACTAGTATAAATAAACCTAAAAATATTTTATTTCAAAATTTTATATTCTGCATCATATTGCTGGGTTTTGGGTTTTTTTTTTATGAATCAGTCAAACTTCATTACCTCAATGTTGAAGGGATCGAACAAAATAGCTCAAGATGTAATAGGTTCAAGATAAACATAGTATGGTAGGTGTTAGTGAAATTTGTTCCTGAAATAACGACTGTTGACTGTAATTGCCTATAATTATTTTGCTATTATATTTTATATATTGCACACAAAGATAGATAGATATATTTCTATATATATTTCTATATTCTTATTTATATGCACATATTTATCATTTTCTTTTGGTATTGTACATAAAAATTATCTTTGCGCAGTATTTCTTTTGTTTATACAATATTGTTTGTGATTATTCGGTTACTGAGTTAATTATATAATACATTAAAATCTAATTCTGCTCATGCAAATGACAATTTGTGGTATTGTATTTATGCCAGTAATAAAGGTCTGTAATAAATGTCGGCAACAATCAACATTTGTGGCACAAATCACTCTATATTTGTCTAATTCCTAATTTCAAACAATGTGCCATGAACAAAGCAAAGGTTTCTGCTTTGATATCGCTAGCATTATCTCTGTGAAAGTTAAGACCGTACAATTCTTCAGGGTTCACCCTGTCCATTGCTAAATTAGCCAATTGCTAATTTTTATACAAAGTGCCATTTAGTGAAATAAACAACAGCTGGTGGGACACTATAATGGAAGAAGTAGTTTTTCATTTGATTATTTAACGATACCACTAGAGCAGATTGATTTATTAATCATGAGCTATTGGATATCAAACATTTGGTAATTCTGACATGTAGTTTAAGAGGAAACCTGCTTCATTTTTATGTTGGCTGCAAAGGATCTTTTATATTCACTTTCCTATATAAACAGAACAGCACATACCATGGCCTTTGATATATTCAGTCATGATGAGACAACATGTACTGCATTAAACAAATTTTAAACATGGTTGTGAAGTTGTCTTGTACATCTTATTGCCAAATTCATTGCCTTTGTTCAGTAATAATAATAATATATATACATGTATATGAATCTTCTACAGCAGTAAATTGTGTTTTTACCTATTTTGTGTTCAAAATGTACCAAGTGGATAGGACGTTGGACTTTCAAATGTCACACGAATCTGTGCATTAGGTTTGAAACCTGCCAATTGACACTTGGTGTTTTGAAATATTAGGCTAAAAATCAACACTATTTCACAAATACATTCTGCTTGCTATAAATTATAACTTCCCAGCTTTGAAAAACCACAGCCAGGGGACTGTTCTTTGTTGGATCCTTTTGGATATATTGTTCAATTGAAAATTTATTATAGTCAATAAATTTGTGAGATAATTTTTGTCTATCAGTTTGTTGATTTGTTCGATTGTGTTCTCTTATACACTTGTATTTTATACATATTAAAGGGACATACCCTAGTTTTTAAACACTCAGACATATTTTGCACTATTAGAGCTGTTTATGATCACTGAAATCAAACATTACTTGTATTTTATTGTTTAGATTATCCATTTGCATACAACCGATGTGTTTCTGGTTATCCTGGTGTTCCTAATACCACAAAATACATTTAAAACCCCCCAAAACAAACGCACGTGCCTCTGAGAAGTAACTGTTATGAGAGTCCATTTTAGTCTATTTTTAAGGGTATTTCAACATCACAGACTCTTTGTTTCACTCTGTTGTATCCAAATTTGTTACATGTTTGTAAATTAACCAAACTTAGTGTCCATTTTTACGAGTCTAGGTGAAAATTATGCCTTAGTGTTTAAAAACTTGTTTATGTCCCTTTAATTTGTGCAATGATTTTTAAAATTTTAAATTGTTCCTGCTTTATTGGGCTTTCAATGCTATTATATCAGTTGTGTAAAGATAAAAAAAATCTTGCGTATTCTCCCCCACCCCCTCCACTGGAGATTGTGCCTCCCTCCAGATATCATTCCTGTGGGCCTGATCACGGGATACGTAACGGTGTGTTAGGGAAATGGAGGCAGGTCTTTATCAAGAGTTATCAGGCGCCTGTACAGGAATTTATCGTGTCATTCTCTCCCGGAAAATATATTAAGATTTATTTTCACTTGAGCATGGAGGGTTTTCGATCCCCAAAACTCTTCTCCCTACACACGCGCCTGGTTATGTATCGTTGTCAAAACATTTGTATTATTTTTATGTATAAAGTAAAATGTAGCCAGTCATGATTATTGCTGGGGAGGGGGGGGTTGTTGTTTTTAAAAATTTAATCTTTGACGGAAGATATGCTATCTACATGTATACTGGTGGAAAAAAATAAGGGATGACAGAAAGACTGACAGCAGAGTGTGACCTGCCATGTGTTCCCCTGATCACAGAAAGACTGACAGCAGAGCGTGACTTGGTCTACAGTAGGCCTATCAGGTGTTCTGATCACAGAAAGACTGACAGCAGAGCGTGACTTGGTCTACAGTAGGCCTGCCAGGTGTTCCCCTGATCACAGAAAGACTTGACAGCAAAGCGTAACTTGGTCTACAGTAGACCTGTCAGGTGTTCCCCTGATCACAGAAAGACTGACAGCAGAGCGTGACTTGGTCTACAGTAGGCCTATCAGGTGTTCTGATCACAGAAAGACTGACAGCAGAGCGTGACTTGGTCTACAGTAGGCCTATCAGGTGTTCTGATCACAGAAAGACTGACAGCAGAGCGTGACTTGGTCTACAGTAGGCCTGCCAGGTGTTCCCCTGATCACAGAAAGACTTGACAGCAAAGCGTAACTTGGTCTACAGTAGACCTGTCAGGTGTTCCCCTGATCACAGAAAGACTGACAGCAGAGCGTGACTTGGTCTACAGTAGGCCTGCCAGGTGTTCCCCTGATCACAGAAAGACTTGACAGCAAAGCGTAACTTGGTCTACAGTAGACCTGTCAGGTGTTCCCCTGATCACAGAAAGACTGACAGCAGAGCGTGACTTGGTCTACAGTAGGCCTGCCAGGTGTTCTCCTGATCACAGAAAGACTGTCAGGTGTTCTCCTGATCACAGAAAGACTGACAGCAGAGCGTGACTTGGTCTACAGTAGACCTGTCAGTTTCCCTCGGTTATCAAACCAAACTGAAACAAATGTAAATACAAATGAAAAAAAGAATCAACATCACACATTTGGTCAAATAATGTGATAACGATGACGATAATGACAGCGGGTGGTGGGTTTTTGTATGTATATTTGCAACCCTACATAGTTGTTTCGCAGTAAATATACAGTAAATACAATATGAATAAATGTCGGGCATTTTCGTTTAAATCGGGCAAAAATCAGCCTCTCCTCCCCCCCCCCTCCCTTACAATATTGGGAGTATGTACGTCTATGAACGGACGATAATGGGGGAAGGACCAAATGACCGGTTTGTTTTGAAGCAGATCATTGAATTCGGGCACAAACGATAAAATCACATATATTAGTCACTAATACACTCACTACAGGAAGAAACCCGACAGCACCCACTTTCAATAATGTTCCGGTTAAATACGTATACATATATACTGACGGATTTCTTCCTATAGTGTTAATTTGTATCAGTAATTAATATGATTTTATTTTTTTATCAGGGAGCTCGAAAATGATCGATGTAAAGGTATTTAACGTCAAACATTTTTTTTGGGGGGGGGGGGGGGAGGGGGTAGGGGTGGTGTCATTTTCAAAACACTTTTACATTTCTTTTTATGGCAAATTAAACTGAAATTATTTACAAAAAACCCCCAAACAAAACAAACAATGTTCATGGAGAATGGTTAGGACTATAAATAGTTATTATTTAGGTAAAATCAGTCATTTATAGAGCCTAGATCCCAGTGAACACGACAATAGTTGCATCGTCCTTATAATTCAAATCCTTCTATGTTCACATAATTCTAACCGAATGAGTAATCGAAAGTTGATGGGTTGGTGCCAGCCGATTATAATAGATGATCGATGATGAAATTCCAACCGATTCGCAACACTAATTATAAAATTACTTAAGATAGACACAGGAAGTTATTTAAAATAGTTCTCTTAATGCGACTTTGTTTTCTTACACACCCATTGGTAAGAACATAATTATTTATGATAATACACACTAATAAAACATATGTGCGTGTGACGGTACATGTTCTTAATTTCTTTTCGCCTGTGGCGATATTAATTGTTTTAGAGGCCGTGTGCAGTTCCAAATGCACTTAGCCCTGGTGGGCAACTTTGTTATGTAATACCTTCGCGCGACCGTGCATTCCAATATGCACTTAGTCCAGCTGTGGAGGCCATGTGGCCAGTAGTTACGTAATAACTCCGATAGTGCTGTTTATGACCAGGGGATTGCTCGCGGAATGGCGACAGCCAGTCTGACGATCAGAGAAAAATATGCCAGCGTGGTGGCTGTGGAGAATCCACATTATACGTGAGGTACGCCTTGTACCCCCAGGCGATATTCGCTGTCTCTGAGAGTTTTGAATAAATAGCTAGGGTTTTAGACATCGGGGAGAAACATAGGAAGGCTTCCAGGGAACGTTCGTCCGTTTGGACTTGGTAAATATCATTTCTGCTCTGTTGTATAACCTTGATGTGATTGATGTGACTTTAAATATTTTAATACTGTATTATACCAATATATATAAAGCTTAACCAGTCATCCTAGAGGACCTAGGTAAACTGTAGGTTATTATCTTTATTGTGATAGGTACCAGTATTAATTCTGTATTACAAGGTTATTGAATTAGTAGTTAGGGTTAATTAAAAATTAACCAGTTAGGAATAGAGTTGTAATTCCTTTATTAATTAAGTTCTCCTGGAAGCGTTTCTGAATTATCACACGTTGTGTCACGGTGAAGTGATTAGCATATTGTGTAAACTAGACACCTAGAGATTAACTAATTAAGTGATCAGTTCTGGGTTGTATTATTTGTTGTTGTTAATTAACTACTGCGGCAGTACATTTGTCAGCGTAGGTTAATACAGATTCCAAAATGTATTGTGTTTTTGTTGTGTTTTCTAGTGAACTAAACGTGCTATAATAATATATACTTTATATAAGATCTTATCTCTGATCATACCTAGACGAGCCACAAGCGGGTATAACCGCCCGTTACAGAGAGATCTAATAAATATACAGTTAGGAGAGATATTTGGACAATCGTGTTTCATTCAGTTACGGGTATTATAGAATCCCCGTGACAGGAGTAGAAAATTGGGGCGCTCGTCCCGGATCTGAAACGGGACATGCATATTTAAAAAAGTATTGTTTGTAAATGGGGGCTTTATAAATTAATTTTACAAATACTAGAAGTAGCAACGTTGTTCACTAGAAAATTAATTAATAATAAGTGCGTCATATCTAAACATGGATAAGAATTTGCTGGATAGGCCTACGCTCAGTGTAGTGGAGATTAAGCGAGCGCGTAAGGCCGAGTTAGTTGAAATCGCGGGTGAGCGAGAAATTGATTTAACATCAGCTAAAACCTTAGGTGATATAAGGACAATTATTATCCAGGAAGTTTTTGGTGATAGTCCTGTTGTGGAAGACAGTGAGATTGTTCCAGAGATAGAGATAAATGAGTTAAGTGTGGAACAACAATTAGCTTTTAAAAAGCTTGAGTACGAAAGAGAAGAACGTGCATTAGATAGAGAGAGAGAGAAAAAAAAGAAGAAGAAAGGGATAGAGAAGATAGAGCTAGAGATAGAGAAAATAGAGATAGGGAAGAGAGAGAGAGAGAGAAGAGAGGGATAGAGAGAGAGAAAGAGAAGATAGGGATAGAGAGAAAGAAGAGAGGGATAGAGAATTCCAGTTAGCAAAATTAAAAGTGGAACATGAGTTAAAGTTGAATACTGAAGAAGTTAGACGGGAAGCCAGAAATGGTTTTAACATGTCGGAGGCTTATAGATCAGTGCCTGTATTTGATGACCAGGAGGTAGATATGTTCTTCCAACTATTTGAACGGGCCGCTAAGCAGCTAAATTGGCCGCAGTCTAAGTGGACATTGTTAGCCGTGTCTAAGTTTAAGGGGAAGGCTAGTGTAGCTTATAATTCAATGAGTGATGAGCGAGCAAGTCAGTACGACCTAGTGAAGGCTGCAGTGTTGAGGGCTTATGAATTACGACCTGAGGATTATCGTTTACGGTATAGCGAGTTGAGAAAAACGCAGGGTCAGTCTTATAGTGAGTTTGTGGCTAAGAAGGCAGGGATGTTTGATAAATGGGTGGTGTCTCATCAGGTAGAGTCATATACCGAGTTACGGGAGTTGTTGATCTTACAGGACATTAAAAATGGATTACCAGTTAGCTTACGTATTCATTTAGAGGATCGTGATGTCAAAAAGATAGAGGAGGCAGGCATAGTGGCAGATGACTACGTGTTAATACACAAGGCTCAGGCAGTACAGGGTAGCTCTATACAACAGGGTGATAAGAAGAAATTTGAGCCAGGTTTTTCCCGGGAAAGTAACTATCGGGGAGAGTCATCAGTTGGTCAGCTAGTCAGGCAAGGAATGCACCTGGTGGGCAAAGTAAGGATAAGCCTGCATTATCAGCCAATGCAAGAACTTTTCGTCCACATTGCAGTTACTGTAAAAAGGATAACCATCTTGTCGTGGACTGTTTTAAAAGGAAACGCGATAATGCGCAAGTGGTCGGTTTAGTGAGGTCAGCTCGGTTAGCGAGAGAGTTAATGGTTAGTCCCATGGCAGAGAAAGTAAACCCGTATGTGTCCACTGGTATGGTTTGTGATGTGAAACAAGAATTGAGTCCGAAGGCAATATCAATCTATCGAGATACCGGGTGTAGTCAGTCGCTGATCACGTCGGAGTGTTTAGCTGGTATTGAAAATTCAGATACAGGACGTAGTTTGGCCTTAACCTCGGTTACTGGAGAAAAAATGGTTGTCCGGTTACATAACGTTTTCTTGTGTTCGAAGTTTGTGATGGGACCAGTCATTATGGGTGTTGTAAAGGACTTGCCTGTTGAAAACATAGGAGTTTTGTTGGGTAATGATTTGACTAGTCAGTGTTGTCAGCCGAAATGCGACCAGTTGTTAATTAAAGACAGCCCTTTACCAATACAAGAGAGTGAGGTTGATGAGATTAGATATCCTGCGTGTGTAAAGACTAGGGCTATGGCCAGTAGGGTAACACGATACCCAGAGGATATTTGTGATTTGTCTGATACGTGTGTGAGCCATGAAATTGGAGTGGAAGAGGTTATCAGTAAAATGGTAGATAAGTCAACTGAGGAATTAAATGTGGTGGAACCTGTTGATCTCCCGCAAAGGGTAAATGAACCAGTTGTGTTTGATAGAGGGGACTTACCTTGTAATAGACAAGAGTTAATTCTAGAGCAGGGGGCTGATCCAAAATTGTTGGCAGCTCGCACTACGTTGTTAACTGAGGGTGAGATGGAGGATCAGAAGTCAGGTTATTGTATGGACAAGGGAGTATTGATGAATAAGAGAGTTAGAGATAGGAGATGGCAGGCGACCGACCTAGATAGGAAGCAACCGAGCCATGCCCAGAGCAAAATAAAATCAGTGTTTGATAGGAAGGCTAAGAGTCGGGAATTTAAACCAGGGGATAAAGTGCTGCTGTACCTTCCCATTAAACGGGGTTCATTACAGAACAGGTATTTCGGTCCCTATGTTGTGCACAAACGGGTTAATGAGACAGGGTATGTGATAAACACTCCTGATAGGGTTAGGAAAAGTAGGTATTGTCACATCAATTTGCTAAAAGGTTATTTTGACAGACTGCCGATAGTTCCAGTACTACCGTTCCAAATTGAGAGTCACTCAATTTCCTGTGATGACGTCAAGACTGCAGAGATCAAATTAACCAACAGCCAGATTCTAGCAGACTTGAACCCCCAGCGAGAAAAGTTGACTACGCTGATACAAGACAATGCTTCCATTTGTCAGGACCTTTCAACGGTTACCAATACCTTAAGCCAGGATGTGCGCTTGGAACCCAACGCTACACCGATTCGACAGTATGCCTATCGGAGAAAACCTGGAAAACGTACGACACTGAAAAAGAAAGAAACGAAGTGCCAGTGGTCAGATGAATGCGAGAAGTCATTCAACCGTCTCAAGCAGATGCGCTACTCGTCTCCCGTGATGGCAGCACCAGCCTACCGAATGCCGTTCAAGCTAGCTGTGGATGCCAGTTACGTGGGAGCTGGAGCTGTGCTGTTCCAGGAAGACAAAAATGGACTAGACCATCCTGTAAGTTTCTTCTCCAAAACGTTTGACAAACACCAGGTGAACTATTCCACTATAGAGAAGGAAGCTTTGGCCATGGTACAAGCTCTGAAGCATTTTCAGATCTACGTGAAATCGGCAGTGCATCAAGTGGTGGTCTTTACTGATCATAATCCGCTTACCTTCGTTCACAGAATGAAAGCCACCAACCAGAGAGTTTTGAGATGGAGTCTTCTTCTGCAGGAATACCCAATTACCATTGAACATATCAAGGGCACATCTAATGTAATCGCTGATGCCCTGTCCCGAAGTTGAACGTTATGATAATGTGTTGACATTCTTGATTTATGTTTTGTTTTTATATATATTATATTTGTATACCAGGGACTCAGAGACTCAGTGTGATTACTGGTAGTCACCTTATTATTACATGTGTTATAAATGCCCGTATGCGTCGGTTAACGCACCTTTTTGTTTTAATGTAGTATATTTCCCTATTCCTAGAGTAGAGGAAATATCCTTTTTGAGGTGGGGGTGTGTGACGGTACATGCTCTTAATTTCTTTTCGCCTGTGGCGATATTAATTGTTTTAGAGGCCGTGTGCAGTTCCAAATGCACTTAGCCCAGGTGGGCAACTTTGTTACGTAATACCTTCGCGCGACCGTGCATTCCAATATGCACTTAGTCCGGTTGTGGAGGCCATGTGGCCAGTAGTTACTTAATAACTCCGCTAGTGCTGTTTATGACCAGGGGATTGCTCGCGGAATGGCGACAGCCAGTCTGACGATCAGAGAAAAATATGCCGGCGTGGTGGCTGTGGAGAATCCACATGATACGTGAGGTACCGCCTTGTACCTCCAGGCGATATTCGCTGTCTCTGAGAGTTTTGAATAAATAGCTAGGGTTTTAGAGATATCGGGGAGAAACATAGGAAGGCTTCCAGGGAACGTTCGTCCGTTTGGGCTTGGTAAATATCATTTCTGCTCTGTTGTATAACCTTGATGTGATTGATGTGACTTTAAATATTTTAATACTATATTATACCAATATATATAAAGCTTAGCCAGTCATCCTAGAGGACCTAGGTAAACTGTAGGTTATTATTTTTATTGTGATAGGTACCAGTATTAATTCTGTATTACAAGGTTATTGAATGAGTAGTTAGGGTTAATTAAAAATTAACCAGTTAGGAATAGAGTTGTAATTCCTTTATTAATTAAGTTCTCCTGGAAGCGTTTCTCAATTATCACACGTGTGAGTGTTGTGTCACGGTGAAGTGATTAGCATATTGTGTAAACTAGACACCTAGAGATTAACTAATTAAGTGATCAGTTCTGGGTTGTATTATTTGTTGTTAATTAACTACTGCGGCAGTACATTTGTCAGCGTAGGTTAATACAGATTCCAAAATGTATTGTGTTTTTGTTGTGTTTTCTAGTGAACTAAACGTGCTATAATAATATATACTTTATATAAGATCTTATCTCTGATCATACCTAGACGAGCCACAAGCGGGTATAACCGCCCGTTACAGAGAGATCTAATATATATACAGTTAGGGGAGATATTTGGACAATCGTGTTTCATTCAGTTACGGGTATTATAGAATCCCTGTGACAGTGCGATAGCGATTTAAATTTAGACATACAATTGGGTGTTCCTAGGTGATGACCCGGTCACCACACCATATACCATCCAATGAAAAACGCACTCATGGTCAAAACTGATTACTCTTTGACGTAAATACTAGTAGCCTAATAACCTGAAATTACCTGATTACCCAAGGACGCACGAGTTAATTGGAAACGCAAAGGCCGTAAATAGTTTTTGTAACTGGCCTCGGTGGTGTCGTGGTTAAGCCATCGGACATAAGGCTGGTAGGTACAGGGTTCGCAGCCCGGTACCGGCTCCCAACCAGAGCGAGTTTTAACAACTCAATGGGTAGGTGTCAGACCACTACACTCTCTTCTTTCTCACTAACCACTAACCCACTGTCCTGGACAGATAGCTCAGGTGTGTGCCCAGGACAGCGTGCTTGCATCTTAATTGGATATAAACACGAAAATCAAATAAGAAAGAAAGAAAGAAAAAAAATCAGTTTTTTGAGGATGTGAAAAAAAGAAAGAATATGTGGTACTACACAAGGAGTGTTACAGTCGTGTCCGTTATATATACATACCATTTTATCTTGCAGTTCGTTGTTTAAAAACGTATCCAACTCGCTTTCGCTCATTAAATACATTTTGAAACAACTCGTTGAAAGATAAATGGTATTAAATTTATATAACGATTTGCGTATTTTCATTGGTTGAATAAACAATTAGCCACAATATAAAAACTATCTAGGTAACATGACAACTAGAGTATATTGATTTATTATAATTTCCCATGCTCTTTTCAAACACAGGACAGCACATACCACGGCCTTTGAGATCAGTCGTGGTGAAATTTAGTTGGTTAAGTGGAAAACCTCAATCAGAGATGAAGTCTACTGTGGTGGTTCAATCGTACAATGCATTACACATCTAAGGCAAGCGCTGAGCTATTTTTTTGTTGTTTAACGACACCACTAGAGCACATTGATTTATTAAACCCGCTAAAGAAAATAAACCCGCTACATTTTTCTATTTGTAGCAACTAAGCAAGGAATCTTTTATATGCACCATCTCATAGACGGGATAGCACATAACACGGCCTTTGATATACCAGCCGAGGCGCACTGACTGGAGCGAGAAATAGCCCAATAGGCCCACCGACGGGGATCGACCGCGCATCAAAGCGAGCGCTTTACCACTGGACTACATCCCGCCCCCGACTGAGCTAGATCCCGCGCCACTACGTTACGTCACGGAGATCAATGTGTCCCCAGACACCACCCTTTTTCCGTGGCCTAATGACAACACAGTCGATGAGTCGTTCAAGTTTAAAATAGTTGTCTTATTTTAAAAGTGTGTGGTACTAGGCCTAGTATTTCCTCATACCTGATATCGTAATACTACGTTTATAGCTGCCGAATTTGGAAAATCCGGTTTCAACAACCAATGAAATAACAGTTTGTAAAAATGTTTCATTCGACAGGCGCGTGACTATGATTCCTGCATGGAGTCGATATGGCTTTATTTCAGCGGATTTTTCAACAGAGAAAGCAGTATAAAAACACAGCTTCAAAATGGCCATCACCAGATTCAAATAGTCAGTAAGTATATAATTTTTCGACAAATATTGTTTGTAAAAGATAGTTTTATTTATTTAACCTCCCAGAAACGAAGAACGATATGTAGGTCACGAGTGTAACGCCGATTTCCAGAGAATGTTTGTAAACAAAAACAAGACTTCCGGTCAATGTTTCGTCTTGGTTTTTATTCCACTTCAGTATATTTATGAAGAACAATTTCGACAATATCCCAAATAACGTTATTAAGTATTCTATAAATGGGAATAACATAAAATAAGGTAAAAATCCATTTCATTCTTCTGCGGAAGAGCCCTTATCATAATAATAGGCTTATCTTTTTGTTCAATGGCGTCACGTGGTTATGCTAAGGATCAACTGCACGGTGACGGCGTAGTACATGTATTGACAGTGTATTCACGGCGTAATAAGTCTTCCGTGTGTGACACTAACGCCTCCACTGGCGATGGCTTCAGTTACAGCTCACGTGCCTCACTAGGCACATGACCCTACACACGGATAATGACTCACGTATTACGATACCAGTGGCGGTATCAGTGTGCAGTTTACTACATGGAAGTTCCCTCATCTTCAACATGACAGCATAACAACATTTAAGATGAAGTTAAATTTTTTTGATTATATTCAGCACCATCCGCTGTTACTTTTTAATGACTACAAAGTTGAAAATGACATTGGTTCTTTGACCATTAATACTCATCGCAGGTGAGAATTTATCATTACAATCTTTTTTTCTTCAGTGTCAGTTGATAATTGCAAAGATTATCGTTAATCATCTCATTCCTGTTTTGAAACCATTTTCCATTTGCTGACATTATTTTAAAAACACTAATTTAAAAACTGAAATCAATAATTGGTGATTAATTTTAACTATCATAATCCCAAGTTATTACTGTTGGGTAGTTTGTACAGTACAGATGCGGATTCAGGGTGGTTTTGGGGCTGAACACTCTGGCCAATTTTTGTATGGAAACCTGAGGCTTGGTTGCAATGCATTCTTGAGCACTCCAGCAGCAATGAAAAAGTTTGTTTTATTTAACGATGCTACTAGACCACATTGATTTTTTATCTTATCAGCTATTCGACGTCAAACATATGGTCATTTTGACACTGTTTTTTTTTAGAGGAAACCCACTGTCGCCACATAGATTACTCTTGTACGACAGGCAGATAGGGATCTTTTATTTGCGCTTCCCACAGGCAGGATAGCACAAACCATGGCCTTTGTTGAACCAGTTATAGATCATAGGTCGGTGCAAGTGGTGTACACCTACCCATTAAGCATTGCGGAGCACTCACTCAGTATCTGGATTAAAAATCCCATGCCTCGACTGGGATCTGAACCCAGTACCTACCAGCCTGTAGACAGATGGCCTAACCACGACGCCACTGAGGCCGGTCCAGCAGCAATGAAGCCTCTGGGTCAGCTTTTGATTGTGCACCGACCCATTGGGCTATTTCTCGCTTCAGCCAGTGCAACACGACTGTTACATCAAAGGCTGTGATATATGCTATCCTGTCTGTGGGATGGTGCATATAAAAGATCCCTTGCTGTTAATCGAAAAGAGTAGCCCATGAAGTTGCGACAGCCGTTTCCTCCCTCAATATCTGTGTGTTCCAATAACCATATGTCCGACACCATATTACCTTAAATAAAATTTGTTGAGTGTGTTGTTATTTAAACCATTTCCTTCTTCTTTCTGATTGTGTATCCAAAAATCTGTGAATAATCCACTGTTATAAAATATGTAATATTAAATGTCAAGGCTTTAAATTACACCAAAATTGAGGCAATAAATGTTGTGCCCTAAATAAAAAAGCCTAAATTTATAATAAACAACCTGACCTCAAAACATTTCACCTCAAAACCACTGAAATGTTAATCTGTAATTAGATTAAATTATTCCATAATTTTCTGATAACGTGTGGATGTTTATTACATGTAAGTTTCCTCATCTTTATACCTGTCAAGTACATCATTCTGTAACATCTATGTGACATTAAAGAATAAGAATAAAATGCAGTGAATTTTATAATAATTATACTAAAATTATAAGACTGAATTAGAAAATATTTCTGGTATTCGTCCTTTCGTAGATGTTTTTTCTGACACTTTTTAAGAAAAACCATCTACAAAAGGACTCATGCCAGAAACTATTATTCAGGCGATATTGTTAACTTGTGCAGGGTTGAAAATTAGCAGTCGTCTGGTCGCCCATGGCGACCTTTATTAGCTACGGGTGACTAAGAATTTTAGAAAGGTAGTCCGTTGGGCGACCATCGATTTTATTGTCTGGCGAGTATGATACTAGTTAAAAAAGAAACACTGATACTGAATCGAATGTGACAAAAGACACCGCGTCTAAGTTGGCGCAAACTACAGATCAGAAGACATAGAACATGTTCTATATTTTGACAGCGCCAACATAATGAATACAGATAAAATTCATATAAAAGCATATTAATTTATTAAGTTTTATAAACCCATACCATCTCAAATAACATTTTATTGGGGGTAAAAGTGCAGTGTAAATTAAAACAAATTCTTCACAAATTACAATCAAACTGCATAGGTTACCTCTTTTTTGTGATAAGAGTTTCAAGGCAATTGATGGAACATCCAAGGTAATCTGAATGACACAACTGTAATATATGATCAGGGCCGTATCTCTGCGAAATTATAGTCGAATGGTAATTTGGCAAAATAGTGGATGATCTCATGGATCTCTGTCTAGGAGAACAGCCACTCCTGAGAAAATCATTTGCTGGGAATTTCACCCCTCTTGCATCAGCACAAGATTTATTCTATCCCTCTTGCATCGCCACAAAGATGACGGCCACTCCCAGACTAGTTTACTAAAGCACGCACAGTTCTACCTTTAGTCTGTTTGTACTGCATTATCTTTTACGCTATATTAAAAATGAAATTTAATATGTTTAATTTAATGGTACTTTGTAAAGAAACATGTTTGTTTATACTGGATTTCTTTTTCATTTTTTTCATTTTTATTTGAGTTGGTATGGGCTTAATACTTAATGATATGTTTTTATATAAAGTTTTACTTTATTCATTATGAAGTTAAATGTCAATTCATCGATTTTCTTTAACGCAAACATTTATTATTCAACAAAAAACACACTAGTTTTAATTTTAGCTGTGCAGTTAAATTCCAATGTGATAATTGGAGGGCTAGTTGAATCTGAGAAGGGCCAGTAAGATTTTTCTTCAACTGGCCCTGCTGGCGACCTTGGTTTTCATGTTAATTTTGAACCCTGCTTGTGTGCATTATATATATATATATATACTTAATAGCCTAGAAAACTGCATATATATGTATTTGAACTAGCACAGACTTACACTATGTTGATATCATATATAGTGTTACACGCACCACTCAGTCATACCACACATCTGGTCATGTGATATATCAGGTATATTATGTGTGCACTACACGAGTACATCACATGTATAATACAGGTGTGTAGGTCATGTACAGTTCACAAGACTTTAAACCTCTTCATGTGATAAACAGACAGAATCTGAATAATCCATTGCTCTGCTGGCCAGGAACAAACTGACCATTCAGTGATTACGCCATGAAAAGAAATAGTTTAAATTATTGTCTTATTGCATGCATTAATTTATAATTCCCCCCACACCATACCAATAATTTTTATGATGTCAAGTCAGAATCAGTTCTATTCATTATTTAAATTTTATATATAACTCACTTTCTGAAGTTGTATACTGTCAGGTACATATGTTTGATACATGTCAGTGTTCTCGCTGGGTGAAAATTAAAGGAAGGCAGCTGCTCAGCATCACACCCTTAAAAAAACAAACAATAAATGAAAAGCAAAAAAAAAAAAAGGGGGGGGGGGGGGGAGCTTGGTTACCATATTGTTGCGTGTTGGTAGACTTTGTGAAAAGACATACTTTGCCTACAAAAAGGTTTATAAATACGAAATACAAGTAGACTCGTCTTTTAATTGAACCGAAGATGACATTAATGGGCAGTTCCAGTTTTGCTGAACCAATCAGTTTTAATATTATTTTTAATAAAGATTTCAAGATATACGAAAAACAATAAAGATGTTTGTAAAGTGATCCCCTAATGTCGGATACATTTTTTGCCCCATCTTCATCGAATGAATCGATTGCTGTGATAAAATATCGCCAATTGATAAAAAGTAGTTTCGTTTTTAAAAGCAGTGTATATATTATTTGGCACTTCCGTTGTTTTTATAAGCGTTCACATCCCCCAAAATGAAAAGTTTACAATATTTTATAAAGAACTGCTGAATAAACAGAAAGTAAAAATCATCAGTTACAACCAATTATATCTGCAACTGAGGACAAAATATGAGACAAAAGACAGAATGACTGTTCTGATCACATGCTAAATTTGACGCAAAATAAGTTGAGTTTTTTTCAATCGGAGATTGCCGAATGGGTAAAAAAATAAAAATGTTCTCATTGCTCAAATTAAACATACAAATGGATCAAAATAGAGGCTGTTAAAAATACTGTTAAATTACATTACGGTAACTGTCATAAATGTTTGTCAGTTGCTTTTTCGTACACAATGTGGCTTGTTTCCTTTGATGTCCAGTGTGCAGACTGATCGTTGTTGTTGTTTTTATGTGGAAAAAAGTGTGCATTTGGAAATAGCGGAGATATGTGCTGGAAAATATAGTATGGTACTGGAAAATAAAGAGGGGCGCAGAAAAATAAAGGAGGGCGGAGAACGTGAAAGGAGATCGGCAAAATGGAATATCGGGGCGGGCCGCCCTGCTTAAATGGAGCAGCGAGAACACTGCATATACCTTAAGCTGGATTGATTCACAAATTACATGTATCTGTAGTAGCATTGCAATGAACTTTAAAATATGACACATTGCTAATCCGATTGTGAAAATTTTATACTGGTCGGGCAGTAACAAGATTATGGTAAGAGTGGCCAAGAGAATATTTAGATGTGCTGGGGTAGGGCATGAGGTAAAATTACATATTTCACTGGTACAACAAAAGATATCTGCACTAGGGGTATAATGAATACACATGGTGACAAATATACATATCACAGGCCATCAGATTTCATGAAAACAATTGTTTCCTGTACTGTGTTGTTAAAATCATGGAACCATAATTTAATTTCCCATGATTATTATATTGAGTACGACTATTCAACGGAACCTAAAAACAGTTTCCGATGGGTTTCCATGATCACAAGGCACGGAACCCAAAATAGTGTTTATCATGAAATTTGAAATCCTATTACCTGATAACATGAATATAAGGTGACGAATATGAATATATATTCAGGTCCATGAATACAAAAGTGAAAAGGTTTCTGCAGAAAGGAATAACAGTATTTATTTATTTATTTATTTAAAGTAAAACTGATTAATCATGGGTGTCTATTGTCTAGTCAGTTTTCACGTTATTTTTTAGTAACACTATAACATGTCCACATATTCACAGGAAAGAGCAACTGTTTAAGGTCGTTTTTTGTTTTGTTTTTTTTGATATGTGTTAATCAATTTAAAACCATATATTGCCATATTTGTATTTTTCATTAAGAATTGTACAAATTCATTTTGCTTTATTCAGCTGTTTAGACGCTTGCATATTGAAGTTACATGGCATACACTAACAATGTACGCTAACTGTGACTCACGCTAGGAACGTAACTCGTAAGGTTTGTTGAATGAGACTATATCACGGCTTCTAGATTATGGTAGCCCCACTCCCATGGCTAGTGATATTCAATGGTGGGCTAGTGAATAACTACTATTGTAATGCCAGACAGGGCTTCTAGATTATGGTAGCCCCACTCCCATGGCTAGTGATATTCAATGGTGGGCTAGTGAATAACTACTATTGTAATGCCAGACAGGGCTTCTAGATTATGGTAGCCCCACTCCCATGGCTAGTGATATTCAATGGTGGGCTAGTGAATAACTACTATTGTAATGCCAGACAGGGCTTCTAGATTATGGTAGCCCCACTCCCATGGCTAGTGATATTCAATGGTGGGCTAGTGAATAACTACTATTGTAATGCCAGACAGGGCTTCTAGATTATGGTAGCCCCACTCCCATGGCTAGTGATATTCAATGGTGGGCTAGTGAATAACTACTATTGCCATGCCAGACACGGCTTCTAGATTATGGTAGCCCCACTCCCATGGCTAGTGATATTCAATGGTGGGCTAGTGAATAACTACTATTGCCATGCCAGACACGGCTTCTAGATTATGGTAGCCCCACTCCCATGGCTAGTGATATTCAATGGTGGGCTAGTGAATAACTACTATTGTAATACCAGACAGGGCTTCTAGATTATGGTAGCCCCACTCCCATGGCTAGTGATATTCAATGGTGGGCTAGTGAATAACTACTATTGTAATGCCAGACAGGGCTTCTAGATTATGGTAGCCCCACTCCCATGGCTAGTGATATTCAATGGTGGGCTAGTGAATAACTACTATTGTAATGCCAGACAGGGCTTCTAGATTATGGTAGCCCCACTCCCATGGCTAGTGATATTCAATGGTGGGCTAGTGAATAACTACTATTGCCATACCAGACAGGGCTTCTAGATTATGGTAGCCCCACTCCCATGGCTAGTGATATTCAATGGTGGGCTAGTGAATAACTACTATTGCCATGCCAGACAGGGCTTCTAGATTATGGTAGCCCCACTCCCATGGCTAGTGATATTCAATGGTGGGCTAGTGAATAACTACTATTGCAATGCCAGACACGGCTTCTAGATTATGGTAGCCCCACTCCCATGGCTAGTGATATTCAATGGTGGGCTAGTGAATAACTACTATTGCAATGCCAGACACGGCTTCTAGATTATGGTAGCCCTAGATTATGGTAGCCCCACTCCCATGGCTAGTGATATTCAATGGTGGGCTAGTGAATAACTACTATTGCAATGCCAGACACGGCTTCTAGATTATGGTAGCCCCACTCCCATGGCTAGTGATATTCAATGGTGGGCTAGTGAATAACTACTATTGTAATGTCAGACAGGGCTTCTAGATTATGGTAGCCCCACTCCCATGGCTAGTGATATTCAATGGTGGGCTAGTGAATAACTACTATTGTAATGCCAGACAGGGCTTCTAGATTATGGTAGCCCCACTCCCATGGCTAGTGATATTCAATGGTGGGCTAGTGAATAACTACTATTGTAATGCCAGACAGGGCTTCTAGATTATGGTAGCCCCACTCCCATGGCTAGTGATATTCAATGGTGGGCTACCGAATAACTAATATTGCCATGCCCGATGGCTCGTGAATGTTTTGTGTTAAATTCTGCAGTTAAGTCTGTTTTGTAAATATGAATATCCTGTCCCTACCACCACCCAATGTTAGTGTTTTTAAGGTCTATCTCCCTCTTTATATATCTGATTATTACTATTAATTAGTAAAATTGCATTAACTTAAAGTAAAGTAGGGCTAGTGAATTTTTAATCATGGCTAGAAAATTTGTAAAATCATTGATACCATGGTTAGTGGATTTTATAAAAATTCTAGAAGCCCTGCTATATGCAACGTCATACAGTATTTTGGCAGAAGTAAAATCAAGATTCATGTATTAGGACGCCAGTACAATGCGTTGAACAAAAATGGATCGGACTATGTATTTGATCTGATACAAAACAGGTCTGGATGTTATCAAAACAATCAAAACAGTATTGCGTTTTGGTTAATGTGAATTAGAAACATAAATTGTACAGTTAGCATTACATATATATATATATATGTGTATTTGGTTTGGCTAGTGACGAATACAAATGCAACTATGATACTCCGAATATTTGAGTATATCGTTAACCCCTAATCTGCAAATCAACAAAATATTATTTTTGGTAAGTTGTCACTGTATATATTAAGCAGATGTTGTCATGCTGACAGAGATTATTTTCTGACCACATTGTGTGTCCAACCACTCCACAACAGGTATGTGAAAAGTTGTGATAATGTACTATCCCATCTCTGGGGTGCACAAATGTGAAATTGTGATTGTTGCCCAGTACCAGTAGCTGAAGTTTGGTTGCCCAACATCATCTCTAGGTTGCCCACATATTTCATAACAGTTTTATGAATATAATTTTGAACTGTCATTAAAATGGAATTTAAAATGTTTTATTATCATCATTACTTACCAGTTTAGTTTTATTCCTTTTTTAACATTATTTATATGCAGCTCATCTTCGCTTGGGCTGTCAAAGTCATAATACGTTGATGAACTGGATGGTTGTTGGTGTAGTTTGTGGCCTTTCACATGTCTTGTGCCATTTATGTAATACCCGTTTCAATGGCTGCATCATCCATTCCCAGATTGTGACATACTTTAGCCAACATTATTCAGCACAAATTTTTAACGACTGCTTAACCTCTGTGTAGGAGATCGAACAAATTAAACATGAGTAATATTACAAGATATTGTTTTTAAAAGGATACATAATTCTTAACAAACAACCCCACCATTCAATAACGCACACAATTCCAATGATGCAAAATGCTGCAGGAATGGCTTAATTGTTGAAGTAGAGTTAGAGTAAGAAAGCGCAGGAATACTCTGTAAAACAGTATATACGTGATGATCACGAGTAGCAGGCCTGATCCGCATTTTTAGTGATAACAAACATTTTATCTCGTGTCATATCAACCCTACTTAGTACTACTAGTTTGATTATTTTGCCACCAAATACATATTTTATTATGACAATATTACTAAACCATTTAACAAAAATACAATTTAATTCATGAAAATACGAAGAACTTAAAACACGAAAAATATGTTTTACAAAATGCAGAACTTGTTTTGAAGTAAAGTTAATAATGACAACATTTAAGAAATACTTCATTATTAATTAAACTAAAGCTTGCCAAGATTGTGTCTAAAAAATTCACACTCGGTAAGCACAAGTCGTCAGTATTGGGATGCATCGACAAGGTTTTTAGGGTGAATAAGAAATATTTTGTAGCGAGAATTGGTAGGAACTGCCCCCCCCCCCCCCTGCATCTTGTTACTGTTAACGATTGATATTATGGAAAGCTGTGCCTTGGATGTTTCCCATTCCAACCAGTGTTTCTGTCTGTTTGGTAAAGTTTCCAGAGTACAACTCGAAAACTGTTAAAGCTATCTTGTTGAAACTTTGTACACATTATTCTAGTCGTCTAGGAAGGCTTTTTGGAGTTTTCCTTTTCTACAGTTTTTCAGGAGCGGGACGTAGCTCAGTGATAAAGCACTCACTTGATGCACAGTCCGTTTAGGATCGATCCCCATTGGTGGGCCAAAATTGGGCTATTTCTTGTTCCAGCCAGTGCACCACAATTGGTATATCACAGGCCATGGTATGTGTTATCCTGTCTGTGGGATGATGCATATAAAAAGACCCCTTGGTACTAATGGAAAAATGTAGTGGTTTTCCTTTCTAAGACTATTTGTCGAAATTACGATATGTTTGACATCCACTAGACGGTGATTAATAACTCAGTGTGCTCTAGTGGTGTCGTTAAACAAAACAAACTTTAACTATATTTTTTGTTTCTACAAATAGCCAACAATTAGTCTGAACCTTTTAAAATAACTTCATGAAACGTTTTACACACATTTATCTAGTGGCCTTTTGCTGTGATAATTTTGAGGACAAATTCAATTTGAGCAGGGCCAGTAAGATTTTTATTCAACTGGCCCTACTGGTGACCATAGTTTTCATGTTAATTTTCAACCCTGATCTAGTAATTTTAAAATACCTTTGCTATGAGGGAGTTTTCATTTAAAATATATCTTTTGTTACCAGCCAAATGAGTGGATATTGATGACTATGTCCAAGTCACTGTCTTCTTGTTATTAAACCATATAGGCCGTGCCCCCCCCCCCCCCCCCACAATGAAATTGAACTCTGGTATAGTATGTGTTGTTCTGTGTGGTAGAAATATGTTTACTCTCATAGGACCCATTAACCTAAGTGTTTGTAGGTCACTGTTTTAACTGGTGCAGTAAACCACTTGGTGTCAGATGGATTTCTTTTGTAACATACTCGGCCACGTGTCACAGATGTTTGATACCTTCTAATGGCTGATTTTGAAAGTGTTTCATTTGTAACGTAAAATGAAAGTTTTTGTTTTTCTTCAGTTTGTTGTTAAAATGAACATTTGTAATCCAGTGTTGTTTTTTTCAAGAGGTCTTTTGAGAATTGAAAGTAAATATGCAAGTGACCTGTTGTAAGCATGTAATTGATAGTCAAAATTGATTGTGTGAATAAAATATGGATTACGCAAAGAAAGAGGGACAAGCTCCTGCTTAATAGTATATCGCGTTTTTTTCATTTTTAGTGGTCTGTTTCCATTATCAATTACAGAAATTCCATTTCTAGCACAATGACATCGTAGAAAGGGGTGGTAGAAAAACCGTCTACCACATGTGTGTAGACGCTAATCCGCCCTTTTCATTGGTTAATATTAGGATGTACACGGCAGTTGCTACCGGTTGATTACGTCATTTTTTAAACAAAGTAGTATATGACGTCACATAATATGAGTAGGTCTTCTCGACACCACTGTATGCTTTCACACTCGTGACGTAACATGGGTGTCAGCTTAGAGGTGACGTCACGTTACAAAAATAAAATGAAGAGACTTACAGTATAGTTAGACTAAATTAATAATAAAATTTATAAGACAGGTTGTGCTAGAAAATATTTCTGGCACTCGTCCTTTTGTATATGGTTTTTCTGACACTCGTCTCAAGAAAATCAATCCATGGAGCTCGCTCCAAAGATTGATTTTCTTGAGACGAGTGTCAGAAAAACCATCTACAAAAGGACTCATGCCAAAAACTATTATTATAAAATTCACTGCATTCAGGACTTGACGTAAGATGGCCGTTCAGGTTACATATCTGTTACGGTGATAGAACGGAAGTATGTTTATTACCATAGTCCTAATTCTGTTAAATTATTCATTTCCACCATGGTATCCTTGTACCAGCTCCAACCGCTGCAAATAAGAAAATGTCCACAGCAAAAAAGACATGCCATTTAAAAAACCCATGATTATAGTCCTAGGCAAAAAAGTTCAGTGGAGAATTAAAAACTCCACGGCATTGCTGATTGCCGTGAGCAATTGCAGAGGTTGCAGCTCATCGGCAAAAAAACATGTTGTTGAAAAAAAAACCCATGATTATAGTCCTAGGCAAAAAAGTTCTGCGGAGAATTAAAAACTCCACGGCATTGCCGATTGTTGTGGGTAATTGCAGGAGTTGCAGCTTTTACCCAGATGACTTATAATGACTCAGTGGGAAGGTATGCACCGACCTCTCTCACTACATGTAACAATTCACCATAACCCACTGGACAGGTAGTCCAAAGAGCTGGTGTGTACCCAGGGCAGCATGCTTGAACCTTAAATCTTGGATATAAGCACAAAAATAAAGTTAAATTAAACGAATACCATGAAAATGCAATACATATTGTATTAACTATGTGGAATAGGATACCTGGGGTGAATAAAGCTAGGAACCCAATGAGTCCTGTGCACTGTTACTGGGCACCACAAGGGATTCCAGTAAATGCAGACCATAGGGATTATATACAGACACTTTTCATAGCATTAGTTCTGTACAAATACTGTTAAGTTTGGATTTAGATGGTGCTCGCAGACTGTTTCTGTGAGAATCCACATGGATTTTTGTGGAAAACTTACTCTTTTTCTTTTATATTTGCTTTCTTTTTAAAATAATTTTTCCTTTTTGTTTATTTTCAGATCACGTCCCAAACTTGATCGTAATAAAATCCGTTTGGTGATATACGCTGACCATGACAAAGGACGCACCCCCATGTTTGACTCGGATGCCATTAGGAAGGTGGATGAGGACTCTTTTGAACGGGTAAGTGATGTAGTTAAAAAGACAGATATGGTTATCAATCTGCCCTGGATCAGGCCACCGGTCACACCGGACCCAGGGTGGACATGCCTGGATCAGGCCACCGGTCACACCGGACCCAGGGTGGACATGCCTGGATCAGGCCACCGGTCACACCGGACCCAGGGTGGACATGCCTGGATCAGGCCACCGGTCACACCGGACCCATGGTGGACATGCCTGGATCAGGCCACCGGTCACACCGGACCCAGGGTGGACATGCCTGAATCAGGCCACCGGACCCAGGGTGGACATGCCTGGATTAGGCCACCGGTCACACCGGACCCAGGGTGGACATGCCTGGATCAGGCCACCGGTCACACCGGACCCAGGGTGAACATGCCTGGATCAGGCCACCGGTCACACCGGACCCAGGGTGAACATGCCTGGATCAGGCCACCGGTCACCCTGGATCAGGCCACCGGTCACACCGGACCCATGGTGGACATGCCTGGATCAGGCCACCGGTCACACCGGACCCAGGGTGGACATGCCTGGATTAGGCCACCGGTCACACCGGACCCAGGGTGGACATGCCTGGATCAGGCCACAGGTCACACCGGACCCAGGGTGAACATGCCTGGATCAGGCCACCGGTCACCCTGGATCAGGCCACCGGTCACACCAGACCCATGGTGGACATGCCTGGATCAGGCCACCGGTCACACCGGACCCAGGGTGGACATGCCTGGATTAGGCCACCGGTCACACCGGACCCAGGGTGGACATGCCTGGATCAGGCCACCGGTCACACCGGACCCAGGGTGAACATGCCTGGATCAGGCCACCGGTCACCCTGGATCAGGCCACCGGTCACACCGGACCCATGGTGGACATGCCTGGATCAGGCCACCGGTCACACCGGACCCATGGTGGACATGCCTGGATCAGGCCACCGGTCACACCAGACCCATGGTGGACATGCCTGAATCAGGCCACCGGTCACACCGGACCCAGAGTGGACATGCCTGAATCAGGCCACCGGTCACACCGGACCCAGGGTGGACATGCCTGAATCAGGCCACCGGACCCAGGGTGGACATGCCTGAATCAGGCCACCGGTCACACCGGACCCAGGGTGGACATGCCTGAATCAGGCCACCGGTCACACCGGACCCAGGGTGGACATGCCTGGATCAGGCCACCGGTCACATTGGGCCCAGGGTGGACATGCCTGAATCAGGCCACCGGTCACACCGGACCCAGGGTGGACATGCCTGGATCAGGCCACCGGTCACACCGGACCCATGGTGGACATGCCTGAACCTACTGGATGTGGGCATGGAAAAACATTTGGATTTGAATTTGGTTATCAATCACAGATTTTAATCGTAGACAAATGTAGTGTTTTACCATTGTGTTTTTAATTTTCATTTATTATTATTAATTTTTTTTATATAGTTTGTGCTTCCTTTTAGGACATTTGTGTTTGTGAGCAATAATATCTGGTATGAAATGCATTTTGTAATCATATGATAGTTAAATTGTATCATCATGTACCACAGCCTTTGGTGCACTGGCTTGAATAATAAATAGCCCAATGGGCCCACTGAGCTACATCTCACCCCAACGTTGATTGTCTTTATCTACAATTATTAATGTTTTCTCTTTTCACAAATTATAGTGCTTTAAGCATATATTTGAAAATTGAATGAAGAGTAATTACAATGAGTCTATTTGTTGTGTGTGTAGAGTCCCCAAAAGCCTGGTGGAGCAAAAAGTGCGACCAACTTGCGGCCACCGCTTGGTAAATCCAATCTGGACGGAAGCAGCTCATCATCACAGAAGACATGTCCCAAATACCAGGTTTAATATTCATTTACTTTTACATACATATTTTTATTTAGCCTGGTTCTTCATCCTCATAGAAGACATGTCCCAAATACCAGGTTTAATATTCATTTACTTTTACATACATATTTTTATTTAGCCTGGTTCTTCATCCTCATAGAAGACATGTCCCAAATACCAGGTTTAATATTCATTTACAAGTACTTAGCTCTTCTTTTGATTAGATGAAATCAGTTTTTAACCAAGCTACTGGTAAATAATTTATCATATAATTTTTACAGTGTATATATGTGTTATTCAATTTAATAATTGTGTATGTGCGTTGTACAAGGTACCGTTATATCAGAAAAGTGGATGCACTCTGTAAGTATAATAATACTGAGATTACGACAGGGCTCAAACTTATCGGCGACACCGATGTCAGTTGCCATAGCTCTGATATCAATTCCCGTAGATTAAGGGTGTTAGTGATGGCAGCTTTTTGCCATTGGATAAAAGGTATTGCTGTCATTTGAAGGGGGGGGGGGGGGGGGGGTAATTTTTTGTTTTAATTTTATGTTTGTTTGTTGTAAAACATACTGTTTAAAATTGCTGTAGGTAGTCTTAAGATTGGCGTATGTGAGCTCTGTTACTAATTCTGAGAAATAGACATTTTTAAGTCGTAATGTTTGTCTTTGTAGTTTAAGAAACTGAGCAGTGATAACCAGATGCTAGAAGAAATGATGCTTGGCTCTGTCGGCATGGCATACAAAGGGTTAACTCTTAAAGTTCACTTCATCAGGTAAACTGATTACCAAAATCTGGGTAAACACTCTGGTCATTGTTTGTTATTGTTCTATAACTAGGCTTATTTATATACTGTAGATCCTGAAAGTAACACGTCCCTTAATTAATGCGAGTGATGGTGGGCAGACTGCGACATGAAATTAATGCGAGTGGCCTCTCTTTGAAATATTAATTTTCCTAACACCACACGTTTGTGTACTTTTTGGTTAAATCCAAGTTGCAGCTGTTTTCAGTAAGATCAACTTACTAACATGTCTGTGTACAACACATCAGTTAACCTGTTCAGTCCCTAGTATTTTTGGTGAAATCAGCTCAAAGCATATTTTTGCAGCAATCATTTACGTAACATGTATAGTTACATAAATCTGGCTAAACATTAGCATACATGTACCATTACAACTATGCCAACACAGTTGCAGGGAACTTGAACAGTAAAGACAAAGAAAAGATTGACCGCAATATTGGCATGCTAAAACCCATTCACGCATGATGGAATGTGTCGGCTTTTGACAGAGTGGCCATGCCACAGACCCTTCAATCGTCACATGTGGCTGGCAGTTTGCTGGACTATTGGACAGTTAGTCTGTCTAATCTATGATGAATTGTGCTCCAGTTCTGTTTTATAAATATATTAATTTTGGGGGGGTTGGGTTTTAATAACATGGGACACATAGACAAAACATAGAAATAAATGCATAATATTATTAATGCAAATAACACTAAGTCGCGTTTTTCGCATTAATATTATGATCACATTAATTTCAGGATCTACAGTATTTTGCAGTTACAAATGGATGAGGGTTTTTGTAATGAAAAACAAGTTGCTATCTGAATTTTTTATTTCTTACAATAACTTAAAAAGAGATAAATTTAATCTTGGTGTATTCTGCAAGTAATAACTTTTCAAGTGTTGGTATGTTTGTGTATTTCTACGAAGCTATTTATGAATCAGAAATTTATTGTAGTACATTATTTTTATGGACATTTGTATTCCAACATTTTATTAGAATTACATTAAATGAAACTAACTTAATTAGCTATTTGTCTCACGTTAAGATGATGATATCTGTACATGAATTTTAAAAATAATTTTATTAGAATTACATTAAATGAAACTAACTTAATTAGCTATTTGTGTCACGTTAAGATGATGATATCTGTACATGAATTTTAAAAATAATTTTATTAGAATTACATTAAATGAAACTAACTTAATTAGCTATTTGTGTCACGTTAAGATATCTGTACATGAATTTTAAAAATAACTTTATTAGAATTACATTAAATGAAACTAACTTAATTAGCTATTTGTGTCACGTTAAGATGATGATATCTGTACATGAATTTTAAAAATAATTTTATTAGAATTACATTAAATGAAACTAACTTAATTAGCTATTTGTGTCACGTTAAGATGATGATATCTGTACATGAATTTTAAAAATAATTTTATTAGAATTACATTAAATGAAACTAACTTAATTAGCTATTTGTCTCATGTTAAGATATCTGTACATGAATTTTAAAAATAATTATATTAGAATTACATTAAATGAAACTAACTTAATTAGCTATTTGTGTCACGTTAAGATATCTGTACATGAATTTAAAAATAATTTTATTAGAATTACATTAAATGAAACTAACTTAATTATTTGTGTCACGTTAAGATGATGATATCTGTACATGAATTTTAAAAATAACTTTCATGTATTTAATTTCAGATCGCCACCACAGATTATGCTGAGTAAGATTTTCTACCCAGAAAAGCCCAAACGAGAACCTTTGTGAGTTTTGATATTGGTAGTTTTTGTTTTTTCTTGTAGTAGCCAAAACAAGAACTTGTGTGAGTTTTGATATTAGTAGTTATCAGTTTATTTTGTAGTAGCTTAAACAAGAACGTGTGTGAGTTTTGATATCAGTAGTTATCAGTTTATTTTATAATAGCCAAAACGAGAACTTGTGTGAGTTTTGATATTAGTAGTTATCCGTTTATTTTGTAGTAGCCAAAACGAAAATGTGTGTGAGTTTTGGTATCAGTAGTTATCAGTTTATTTTGTAGTAGTGTAAACGAGAACGTGTGTGAGTTTTGATATGAGTAGTTGTCAGTTTATTTTGTTATAGCCAAAACGAGAACGTGTGTGAGTTTTGATATGAGTAGTTATCAGTTTATCTTGTAATAGCCAAAACGAAAACGTGTGAGTTTTGATATGAGTAGTTATCAGTTTATCTTGTAATAGCCAAAACGAAAACGTGTGAGTTTTGATATGAGTAGTTATCAGTTTATCTTGTAATAGCCAAAACGAAAACGTGTGAGTTTTGATATGAGTAGTTATCAGTTTATCTTGTAATAGCCAAAACGAAAACGTGTGTAAGTTTTGATGTCAGTAGTTATCAGTTTATCTTGTAATAGCCAAAATGAAAACGTGTGTAAGTTTTGATGTTAGTAGTTATCAGTTTATCTTGTAATAGCCAAAATGAAAACATGTGTAAGTTTTGATGTCAGTAGTTATCAGTTTATCTTGTAATAGCCAAAATGAAAACGTGTGTAAGTTTTGATGTTAGTAGTTATCAGTTTATCTTGTAATAGCCAAAATGAAAACATGTGTAAGTTTTGATGTCAGTAGTTATCAGTTTATCTTGTAATAGCCAAAACGAAAACGTGTGTAAGTTTTGATGTTAGTAGTTATAGCCAAAACGAAAACGTGTGAGTTTTGATATCAGTAGTTATCAGTTTATCTTGTAATAGCCAAAACGAAAACGTGTGAAAGTTTTGATATCAGTAGTTATCAGTTTATTTTGTAATAGCCAAAACGAGAACGTGTGTAAGTTTTGATATCAGTAGTTATCAGTTTATTTTGTAATAGCTAAAACGAGAACGTGTGTAAGTTTTGATATCAGTAGTTATCAGTTTATCTTGTAATAGCCAAAACGAGAACATGTATAAGTTTTGATGTTAGTAGTTATCCGTTTATCTTGTTATAGCCAGAATGAAAACATGTAGGTTTAAAACTCAGTAATTTTGACATCTGGTGCAAAAGGCAACACTTGCAATTAAGAAAATGTCTTACGTCAAAAATCATGCCATGAAAAAAAAGTCCCATAGACAATTAAAAACACCACAGCAATCTCCACAGCATTGCCGATTGCCAAAGGCAATTGCAGGGGTTGATATGTTAGAGAATTAACCTGTTAAGAAATAGGTGTTTCTTATGATTTAGCAGCACTTTCTTATAGATAGGTCTATGCTTACAGCTGTGTTTAATGCACTAATTATACAAGTGATTGGACTGGGAATTGGCAGTACGTGAAATTAATGGACCAGTAAACAGGTTAAATATTCATTTATCCTGAATTTTAGCCTTTTATTAGTTTTAGTGTGAACATGGATTGTTAATTTGAAACTTTAACGTTGTGTTTCAGAGATTTGGACTCCGATTCGTCCAGTGTTTCCAGTCAGCCGCTGGATTTCTCCATTCCTAAACACCTATCTGTGGAAACTCAGGAGAACTGGGACACCGGATATGGTCAGTTCAATATGAGCCATTTTGTACCCAATTACAGGGACATATAATCATTGATACAATTACTGGACCTAATTTATGATATAATTATATTTGTTAAAGTTTTGATATTTTTGCAATAGTTGTCATTAAGCATTTATTTAATATATTCATGTTAAAACAGCTAAATCTAAAAAAAAATTCTAAAAAAATCTTGTGGTGGTCGAACAAAACTTATCTAAGTTTTCAAAAATAAAACATTTAGTGGGCCAAAAGTTTAGTTTGGGTTATACTTTCCGGTGTAAATTATAAGTTCAGGTTAAATAAGTTTGTCTTGTTGGGTGTTTTAGCATAGAAGTTCTAAATTCAGTTGTTTGACCTGGCTATCAGATATAAATGTTTACTGTTTATTATTTGCTAACTGCATAGTAATAAAAGTAATTTGTGTTTCCAGGAAAGAGCATACCAGTTGCTGTCCCAACCCCATCTAGCAGCTACAGTGAATCCACGGATGATGAAAGTGGTCTCAATTCATGTAAGGGTTTTTATCTACAACTTGGCTTATTAACATTAGAGATCACTAGTATTGAATATACCAAAATCCCCAACCACCCAAACAGCAAAAACCAAACAACAACAAAAACAACAACAATAACAACAACAATAACAACAGCAAACCCTGAAACCCCCTAGAATTGTAGCTCATGGCTCCATTTATCATCTTATCGCAGACTTGGACATGTTTTCAAGAAAATGTTTTCTGTTTCCATAGTTACGTCTAGTGGCAGTTTCCAGACCCACTTCCCGTCTCCAAGTGGCAACAGTGTGAGCAGCTACAACAGCCTGCACCGGCGGTGGATGAGGACGCAGACGACATCGCTACAGAGTCGCAAGTGGAGCTCTCAGGAGCAGCTTCTTAGTCAAGAGGTTGGTCACATGACATGGTTTCATGGTCTTTATACTGTACACAACATATAAAAGTGAATTTAAATTAAAAGACCCCTTGCTGCTAATGGAAAAATGTAGCAGGTTTCCTCTGATGACTACGAGTCAGAATTACCAAATGTTTGAGATCCAATTAATCAATGTGCTCTAGTGGTATCATTAAACAGGACAGGACGTAGCCCATTGGTAAAGTGCTTGTCTGATGCGCGGTCAGTCTGAGATTGATTCCCTTTGGTGGGCATTGGGCCATTTCTCTTTCCAGCATATGTACCATGTCTGGTATATCAAAGACCGTGGTATGTGTATTGGCATATAAAAGATCCCTTGCTACTAATGAAAAAATGTAGTGGGTTTCCTCTCTAAGACTATGTGTCAGAATGATCGAATGTTTGACATCCAATAGCCAATTAATAAATCAATGTACTCTAGTGGTGTCGTTAAACAACACAAAGTTTAACTGTACAGTTTGGTGCATCAACTATATTATATTTATTTTTAAATTATTTTCAATGAAATCCCTTTAAATCAGACACCCACTGGACCAAATAAAAGTCCAGTATTAAGAGGTATCCAGTTTAGAGAGGTTATGTTCTGTATAGTTAATTAAAAAGGAACCGTAAAAAATATCTGGTTTTGAGGGACTCGCTCGCTCTCTCTCTCGCTCTCTCTCTCTCTCGCTCTCTCTCTCTCTCTCTCTCTCTCTCTCTCTCTCTCTCTCTCTCTCTCTCTCTCTCTCTCTATGTGTCTCTGTCTCGTCATTCATGCATTAAATTTAGGACACCATTTACATAGTTATGATAGGTCAGGCAAAAACAAAACTTAACCCATAAATAGTTTATGAAAATTTTCAAGGCTTTTTAACATATTTTTTTCTGTTTGAACTTTCCAGAGTTCCTATGCCCAGAAGCGTCGTAGCAAACTAGCTCTTGGAATCCTGTTTGGTTATGGTGATGACTCGCACGATCAGACCAATGAGTGAGTCTTTACTTAGAATGTCGACATTTAATGTTATACTACCAACTGCCAGCAGAATGTTGATCAACTTTCTCCTGTCACGACTTCTACGATTGTCCAGTTGCTAATCTGAGTGCTCTTACTACTCGATTTTCATTGTATAACCCATTAGTTGTTAATCTGAGTGCATCCATCGTAAGTCTGTAACCGGTGAGTTGGTCAGCTTGACAGCGTGACAGTTGACAGTTGGAACCTAGCATTACTAATGGTGTTTTAGAATTTGAAGTTTGTCGTAGGAACTCCAGATGTCCACTCTCATACTGATGTAACAAGCATTATTATCCACATGGTTCAACATAACCATGTTAATAAAAACCATATGAAGCACATGTGTAATAACAAGTGTAATGACACAATTTTGGGAAATGACATCATAACATGACGTTGCTAGCCCAGACTGAATGTGAAATTTTACATCATTTTGTCATCTACTAGTTCTGGTTGAAGCACTTTTAAGATTGTCCTTATTATTCATTAAAAAATAACAATAATAATATGGATAATAAAGAAATTATTACACTTGCGTGTGAGTCGTACTGATTTTAAGAAACTCATGTCAGGATCCATGAATTACCCTCACTCTCGCTTGGGCAATACAAGAATCCTGACACTTGTATAATAATCTCTATGTATCCCTTTACTTAGTACATTTATTACATAGTAAACACTAGGGATGTGAACAATTAATCGATAACTCAACATGTCATGGTACTGTAACCCAGAAATGTTTTGTGGCAGCTTTAAAAATGTTTTTTACATTTAAATGCCTTCACAATTTGCGGATCAGATCTGACTGTAAAACTCTCACACTTCATATGATACTAATCTACCAAACTCCCCCATGCATAAAGTGTAATATATTTGGCCTTATAACTAGATGCTGGTATTAATGCATACAGTTCATGAGAGTCTTAGATGAGTTGAAATTGGAGACCCTTTTCTATTTATCTCATTTGTCATTGTAGCTTGTCAGAGTTACACAGTAGCAATTTACTTTCTTTTAGTTACAGGTTTTGTCAGGTTGGTTTAGTTGTTGATATCGTTGTGTTTTAGGTTTTTCCAGAACTTCTTTCTGAAAGCTAATTATTCAGAGGTTTAGTCGTTTCTTTTATTTGATTTTAATTGTTGATATCATTGTGTTTTAGATGTTGCAGAACTTCTTTCTGAAAGCTAAACATTCAGTTTTAATTGAGGCTGTTGTTTGATGTTAATTGTTGATATCCTTACGTTTTAGGTTGTTCCAGAACTCATTTCTGAAAGCTAAACATTCAGTTTTAATTGTGGCTGTTATTTGATGTTAATTGTTGACATTCTTGTGTTTTAGGTTTTTCCAGAACTTCTTTTTCTCTCACATCCCGCTACTGGAGGGTCACGTGGAGAAGCTACGAGCAGTTGTAGAGCGAGGGTTCTTCAACCGGCCTCGCTTTATTCCTATGGTCATGGAGGTACGTAACCCGTAGCTGTTTTACATCAAACAGATACATATGGATTAGCTTTCATTAGTACTATGCTGCCAGTATTTATTCCTATAGTAATGGAGGTACGTAACCCTTAGCTGTTTTACATCAAACAGATACAGATGGATTAGCTTTCATTAGTACTATGCTGCCAGTATTTATTCCTATGGTCATGGAGGTACGTAACCCTTAGATGTTTTACATCAGACAGATACAGATGGATTAGCTTTCATTAGTACTATGCTGCCAGTATTTATTCCTATGGTCATGGAGGTACGTAACCCTTGGCTGTTTTACATCAGACAGATACAGATGGATTAGCTTTCATTAGTACTATGCTGCCAGTATTTATTCCTATGGTCATGGAGGTACGTAACCCTTGCTGTTTTACATCAGACAGATACAGATGGATTAGCTTTCATTAGTACTATGCTGCCAGTATTTATTCCTATAGTCATGGAGGTACGTAACCCTTGGCTGTTTTACATCAGACAGATACAGATGGATTAGCTTTCATTAGTACTATGCTGCCAGTATTTATTCCTATGGTCATGGAGGTACGTAACCCTAGCTGTTTTACATCAGACAGATACAGATGGATTAGCTTTCAATAGTACTATGCTGCCAGTATTTATTCCTATGGTCATGGAGGTACGTAACCCGTGTAACTGTTTTACATCAGACAGATACAGATGGATTAGCTTTCATTAGTACTGTGCTGCCTCAAACTGAGTTGCCAATAGCTCAGACATTTTCAAGCAATTATTGGGTTTCTAGAAAGGTCTCAGAAACTGACAGGTAGATTTTCTTTGTAAGTCGATCCCCCACCCTCCAACCCCCTTTTTAGTCCCCTACTAGTCCAAAGGGAGGGGACTAAAGGTTTGACCTCCATCCTGTCTGTCTGTCTGTCTGTCCGTCAATCTGTCCCACATGGTATTCCAGATGTTTTTTTCACAATGCCTTGAGATGTTGAGCTGACATTCTGTGTATAGCTTTATCATGTACTGTTACGTACATATCAAGTTTAACTTCCATGACGATTTACCCATTTTGACAGAGTTATGGCCCTTGAATTTAGGAGTTAGAATATTTGTTGGGCCGGTCAGGGAACATTTAAATTGCTTTAGCAGTATTCTTAGAATGCTTGTTTTATTATCAGTCGTTCAAAATACTTTACCTACTTTCCTTTCGTAACCCACTTTCATCTCTGGTGACTGATTTTCAAACACATAAATAAGATATGCGTGTTCAGGAATGATACTTATATATATTTGTTTTCCCATATATATTTAATTAAGTTTATTTATTGTTATCATAGGCATTGGAATTGTTCCGAAACGATGTCTATGATCTGTACACGGCTCCGCGACTCGCTGAGCCGGTCTGGCTCAACATGATGTCATACAGCAATCACCGGTACATCTTCTGTGAAAAGTTTATCAACGAATTCAGGGTGCTCGCTGACAAGTTTGACAACAAAAGCACTAAATTGTGAGTAAACGATATGGCAGGCGTCTTCCATGTTGTTTTTTTTTTTTTATTGTGATGTTTTACTTTATGTGGCTGCATATCTGATATAAATTGGGATAATCACAGGCAGGTAGGAAATAATTATAAAAGCTAAAAGGTGGACTAATTTTTCAAAATATTAAGACAAATTTCCTTACTCTTAAAAGTAGCAAACGGGGACTTGAATATATTGATACATTAATGAATATTGATTGACTGCATAAACGTTTTGATTCAATGTTCTTGCAGGTAAATATGTTTTTTTTTAAATATTGAAACAAATTTGCTTATTCTTTACAAGAAAACAGGGATTTGAATATATTAATTTTATATTTTGAAGATTATTGATTTATAAATGTTTTGATTCAATGTTTTGGATAAGGATTGGAGCAGATTGTTACAGTCCTCTGAAAATTGCGAGAACGATTGTTTGATTCATGCATCACTCATGCAAGTCTCATTTTTCGTTCTTGTATTAAAATTAAGACAAAATTTATATGGTCATGATGGATTATGTGAAAATTATATATATATGTTATCTGAATCTGTTTTTGAATAACTCAGAAATGGGTTTAGGTCTCTGAAAATTGTGAGAACGAATATTTTGTTCACACTTTGCTCTCGCGTATCTAATTTTGAATAAATGGGTTATGCAGATTGTCATTTGTGAGAGACATGTTTTAAGTAGATTTTCACTAATGTTTCTTCTCTTTCAGTTTTTTAAGCACTCTCATCTCAGCTGTCTTAACGCATCATCTAGCCTGGGTTGCCACGGTAACACCAGCTGGAGGAATTACGTCTAGAACGTATTTAGATAAACATTCTGCTAAGTGGGTGAGTAATGTGTGATCCCCATACATGATGGGTATTTGAGGTTTTGTTAGTGACTCAAGGCTACTAATATATTTTTTTTAAACGGTAACATAAATTCCTAAATGAAAACAGGATATCCATGTGTACAACATAGTAGCATTTAGATTTAATTTGACTAAATTTATGCATTTTATTTTTCAACTGAAAAGAGTAAATGGACTGAGAATGGAATGTCACGCCAAATGCATTTATTGTATTTATTCTTGCATTGTCATATAAAATATATAAATGTTGACATCTGGCATAAATAATGAAAATTGCTAGTAACAACTGGTCATTTAGAAACATTAAATTCTTATTTTTCTCCAAGGCTTTTATTTTCTCTCCTTTTGTTTTCTCAGCTGGATGCCCTTGCGAGAACCCATCCATATAACCCTTTGTGGGCCCAGTTGGGGTGAGTTGTTCGGCTTCTTTCCATCATTCACATTGGTTTTATTTTGATTTATGTTACAGATATGATGGGTTCTTGGGGGGGGGGGGGGGCAGGACATACCTCAGTGGTAAAATGCTCACCTGATGCATCGTTGGTGGTCTAGGATCGATCCCTGTTAGTGGGCCCATTGGGCTATTTCTCATTCCAGCCAGTACACCATCCATCGTATATCAAAGGCTGTGGTATGTGCCATCCTGTCTGTGGGATGATGCATATAAAAAATCTCTTGCTACTTATGGAAAAGTGTAACAGGTTTCCTTTCTAAGACTATTAAGTAAAAATTACCAAGTGCTTGACATCCAATAGCCGATGATTAATGTGCTCTAGAGGTGTCGTTAAACCAAACAAAATTTTAACTTTGACAGGTTCTTAAGCAGGGTGAAAATTTGCAGTCAGCTAATAGCCCAAGATGAGCAGTATTGGCTAAGAGATGCTATAAATTTTACGAAGGTAGTCCGTCATGGGTCTATAAAGTTTTTAAATGTGCAGGGCTCACACTGGAGCAAATTTTGTTTTAGTCAGTTTTCAGATATGTAGAGTATTTCCTTGAAAATTATTCAGATGTGGTTAATTTAAAGAATATTTTATTGGCCAGAGATTAAATGTTGTAGCCATTTTGTGTACAAATGAGCAATTGGCTAAAATGGGAGTGGACAGGTGAGCCCTGAATGTGTGTTCTCAAGAGTCAAAAGATCAACACAACCAGTTATATCCAACCAGTGTTAATAGTTTTTATTAATGACAGATGTACAGTATGTACATGTATTAAATTGATGTCCCTGAAGTGATTGCTTGAAAATTAATACTAATAAAGAACAAACTTGTCAGTTACTGAGAGTATGTTTGTGATATTTTCTTTAATTTTGTATTTCAGAGATTTATACGGTGCTATTGGAAACCCTCTCAAAATTGCTCGGACTATTGTGGTTGGCAAAAAGCAAGACATTGTGAAACGCTTTCTCTACATTCTCAGTTACTTCATTAGGTGTAGTGACGTGCATGAAATACGAGACTCTGGATCTCTGGAAACATTCATGAATGATCTGACGTTCAACGACGCGCCGTTACAAAGTGAAAAGTCTTCAGCAGTCACCACTCCCATTGAACCTGGGGCTAATTCAGGGGACAGGTTTTTCCCTTCAACGACTTCGCCAGTGTGTGGTGACAGGGACGTATGTGATGTTGGTGAGAGAAGTCGGTTGTACCAGACGGAACTGGGTGATCGGTGTGGTAACCAAGTGGGAGAGAGGGTTGAGAGGACTGTGAACAGGTTGGGAGGATGTATAGAGATGGTGAGTATGAAAGACGAAGAGTGTAACTTAGAAGGTGCGTCGTCTTCTCAGTCGGATAGATCTGAATTCAAATGTCGGCTGTCTGCTCAAAGGATTGTTGAGTGCGCAAAAGTTGAAAATGTACAACATGTTCGGAAGTCGGCAGATTTAATTACGAACAAATCATTGAGTGAAAATGTGCAACTAAGTAGTCCAGATAAATCATCTTCCGATTCTGGTCAAAATTCTTCGTTAAAGGGAACGTCAATGTTGTCTAGGCAGTTGGAGACGGTGGATGATTCTGATGTAAAGATGAAAGTTAGTGATGTGCGTAAAATGTTTCTCTCAGAAGGCAGCAGCAGTATGTTTGAGGAATATTTTGAGGATGGGATTGAAGCGAAAACAATTGACGATGTTGCGGAACACGAGAGAGTAATAAGTCACCCGCTGGCGAGTCCTCATGCTCTGAAGCCATCCGACGAGAGTGGTGATGGGGCACGCGATGTCGGTTCAGCTAAAATGGCAGCTACCTCACTGCAAAACAGTCCGTTGAAAATATCCATTTCGAGGCAGAATTCCAGACCATCGTCTTTGGCTCCAGGAAGATGCAGGTATGTGGTAATATATTATTTAGACCATACCATTGTCCTTTAAAAAAGAAAAACATAAACTGATGTCTAAATATAAAACATATCAACATACCGGGGCTTTATCCAGGCATTCTGGGCTTTATCCAGGCATTCTGATCTGAACATAGGCCGCTTCCCAAAAGAATGTGGCACTCAATTTCTATGTTAAAAACAATATGTATATATTTAATTATGTGTGTTCTAATTAATTAAACAGTATGATTTACTCACTCTAATTTTCCCAAATCCATAAAAAATGGTGGATAAGTCCCTGCATATGATGTTTTACATGGATGAAAATGTTTTGTTAATTTGGTGTTTTTCTTGTAGACCTGTGACACCGACAGAACTAGGAAAACGGCGACATCTGTCGTCGGCGAGCAGTATCGACATGGACATGCTTGATCCTGTACTACACTGTCAGGAGATCATCATGCCAGAGTGAGTGCTTCATTTTTTTCATAGCAGTGTAGTAGCAAATACCTGTAGCATCTCGCTGGGTAAAAGATGAAAGTGCACCTAACTTTAAATATTGCATCAAATACCCATAGTAGTGTTTCATTGGTCCAGTAAATTGTAGTAATTTTATATCAAGGTACTATGACTGTATCAGTTTGCACTGGGTGCCGCTAAATGTGTGCTGACCATTCCTATATGGAACTAGGGTAATTAAGTATGCTAGTTGAAACTATCAATACACACACACCTCCAATTTCAAACATTTACTTTTAGATCGAGAGGTTGTAGTATTATTATCTGTGGTGTATATGTTGATTGAAAGTGTTGCATGTCAACAGTTTAACCATTGCCTCACAACTGGTATATCAAAGGCCATGGGTTGTACTGGTCTCTCTGTAGAAAAGTGTATATGAAAGATCCGTTCCAGGGGTCGAATTTTATACTATTCCGCAAATAGTAAATTTCGAAACGGAATAGTAAAACAATTTTTCCAATATTCCGTCATGAAGGTGAAAATAAAGCACGGAATACTGCAAATCGCCTGCGACTATTCCACTTACACTTTTTCTTCAGTTACATCTTTTTGCAGAACAAATCCTCGCGCTACTAAGACCTTTCTCATGCACTTACCGGTACAAAATAAACGTCTGTTGATCGAGACTGATGTTTGGAGTGAGTTAGTTTGTAATTCCAGCTAGTACGCAGTAATGCATAAACTGGTATATAAACAATTGTTCATTACACAATGTTGTACATGGCGAGGTAGCACAGTCGGGAAAACTTGTGGTACATTAATAATTGAAGGTATAGTACATTTTTAGACGGAATAGTGTATTTTGAAATTCACTATTCCTTTGAGATAGTGGTAAAAAAATTTTTAATTTCAACCCCTGCATTCTTGCCAATGGTAAAATGTAGCAGGTATCCTTGGAAGACTACGTGTCAAAAATTACCAAATGTGTGACATCCAATAGCTGATGATTAATTAATCAAAGTTTTCTAGTGGTGGTGTTAAACTAAAGAAAATAAACAAGTTTTAGCCACAGTCATCTGTTTGATTTGATTCAGGGTAATATCTTTTACTGTTAATAATCTTGCATTCTGAATAGAATAGATTTCATTTCACAGATATGTAAAATTAACACTATAGGTTTTATAAATAATATAAAAAATTATAAATGAGGCAGACAAAAAATCTTGTGTAATGATGGTTTGTAACTCACCTGTATGTTCTTATTATTTCACTGGGGCAGGATTTAGCTCAATCAGTTGAATGCTCGCTTGAAGTGCTTGCGTTGCAGGATTGAACCTTCTTGGTGGATTCATTCAACTGATTGGGATTTTTCTCGTTCCAACCAGTGCACCACAACTGGACAAAGGCTGTTGTATGTGCTTTCCTGTCTGTGGGAAAGTGTATATAAAAGATCCCTTGCTGCATTAGAAAAAATGTAGCGGGTTTCCTCTGATGACTACATGTCAGAATTACCAAATGTTTGACATCCAATAGATGATGATTAATTAATCAATGTGCTTTAGTGGTTTTGTTAAACAAAAACAAACTTTAACTTGAACATTTGACTATTTTCACAAGACGTGGCTGTTTACTGAATTGGTGTTTGTTTAACAGGATGACCAGTGATGGTGCTGAATGGAATTCTAGTGTGAGGTCGTACGACCGGAACTTCGGGCGGTCTCTACTAGCGGAGTTTTCAGACCACTACATGTCCAATTTTGTCCTTCATGGGACGTCCGATGTCAACTTGTGGCCAAAACTGCTCAGTGATCTTCAAATGTCATCTCAGGTAAATGAAGAGAAGATAAATACGAATATCAAATATCATCTTAGGTAAACGAAGAGAAGAGTGTTTTCAGAAACTTTGCATTTATTATCCATGGAGTATTCTAACTGAATGACACTGGTTTATAATTGATTGTTACCCTATTTAACCGAATCTACACTTAAATTATTGTCAGTTTCTTGTTAAAAGCAGAATACAATCCATTTTAATCAGACCTAGATTTGGAGTGGTATAATCAGAGCTGCCAACTGCTACGCTTTGGGCGTAGTTTGCTATGCTTAGTCGACATTTGCTACGCTCATGCCCAAATTGCTATGCTCAGTTTAAAAAAAAATCCAGTATGATACGTTAATGAAAACCAGTAATAATTTTTGCAACAGATAAATATAACTGGATGATTAGTGTATTTGGCCAAAGTTTCTACTAACGAATTATGTTTTATTTGGCAAGCGTATACGTTTCATGTTTATCACAAATTATAGGTCTATAAAGTACAGTTGAAAAGTGGGCGATTTCTGGCATTTATACTAAAAATTGGACGTAATCTTCGAATACAGTAACTAAAAACTGAATTCCTCGTTTCTGTGGCTTTTTCTTTTTTTGTTATTCCAACATATCAAAGTATAATTTGCGGATTAAGCACCATTGTAAAAGAGTTACAGTAAGATGTATTCTATAACAGACGTGTAGTTTTACTGTAGGCCGGCCCCAGTGTCGCATACTATAAAACCTTCAAAGAACTGTTCTTTAGTCGTGTTACTCTTGCATGCCGTGTATATAGAAAATTGCATGTGAACGCATGCCAGTTAGAAATAGAGTAATTTTAATTTTAACTTGAAATAAGAATATAAGCATTCAAATTTAGTACTGATCACATCATCGCACAGCAGTTAATTTTGGGTTTATTGCATTTCGATGCTGTTTTAAAAACAAAATTCTAGTCATTCATAATCCTGTTCAAATCGCCTGACTTATTTGACAACATTCATTACATTTCGGGTATGTCCGTATATCTTAACCGAAGACGAGCGTTATCTGTCCTAAAAATAGCACAACCAAGTCTTTTGCAGTTACTATGACGTAGTTATTTGGTGTTTTCTTTTGCTGCTGTTTATGACATTCGACCATGCTACGCTCTAATATCATTTGCTACGCTTGTCATGAATGCTACTCTCACTTGTGGCTAGGGGTTGGCAGCTCTGCATAATGAATGTAGTGATGTTTTTTACATGATTAACAATAAAACTGATGCCTTCTACCCATCTGTTATTTCAGTATTCCGTTCTTGATGAACCAATTGCTGAAGCAGTTTGTGTGGTAGCAGACACCGATACATGGTATGATTTTCAATTTTGTTAAATCCCTCAGTGTTCTTCTAACGAATACTTTTTGTAGTTCCATTAACAAGTTTTTAATTTGTCATCCATTTTGCACTTGGGAGTGTTCACCATATTAGATAGGTTAACTTCCCTCCATTACTTAAATGTGGGAAATTTGGTAATGTGAATTTCTTTATGACCATATATTTTTCTGGACTCCTCTTGTAAATGATGACCAGATAACGATTAATTGTATTTGTAATATAAGTTGCTTGGTTGAGGTGAATCCGTTGGTTGTCTCAACCAGCGCCTCACATCCAGTATTTCAAAGGCTCTGGTATGTGTTGTCCTGTCTTTGGGAAAGTGCTTATATAAAAGATTCTTGTTGCTGTTTGACAGCAGCATTATGTAGACCAAATTTCAAAAATACAATTAAAATGTCCTGAGGTGTGGTTCAATATTTGTATCCCTGGTATTTCCATATAGCCCAGTAGTAAAGCACTCGCTTGATGTACGGTCGGTCTAGGATTCCCATCGGTGGGCTTATTAGGCTATTTCTTGTTCCAGCCAGTGCAACACGACTGGTATATCAAAGGCTGTGGTATGTGCTATCCTGTGTGGGATGGTGCTTATAAAAGATCCCTTGCTACTAATGAAAAAATGTAGTGGGTTTCCTCTCTGAGACTGTCAGAATTACCAAATGTTTAACATCCACTAGCCGATGATTAATAAATCAGTACTCACGTTGTGTCATTAAACTAAACAAACTTTAACTTCTGTTTCTACTACAGGTCAGTTGATGTGGCCAACAGCAATCTGCTGGAGCGGTCGCCATCAGGACGGATGTCGTGGACAACATCACAACTCGTCTGTAACCTGGTTGAATCCGTGCTCGATCTCTGCAAACTGAAGATGAGTCCGGAGTTTGTGAGTTGAACATTAAACGTATTTCCAAAAACATTTGTGCATGTCCAGTTTGATATTTTACCTGTCAAGACGTCCTTCATGTCATGCCACCACCAAATTAATACTAGTCACTGATTAAATGCCATGCTCTTGATTATAATTATACTCTCAATATTACTGGCTTTAATATGCATTTATAACTATTACATAATATGAAATATCATTTTTCTAACCATTATTTACATAACATCTGTTTATGACCACTGCCTGTGTAATATATTTGTTTCTAACCATTATTTACATAACATCTGTTTATGACCACTGCCTGTGTAATATATTTGTTTCTAACCATTATTTACATAACATCTGTTTATGACCACTGCCTGTGTAATATATTTGTTTCTAACCATTATTTACATAACATCTGTTTATGACCACTGCCTGTGTAATATATTTGTTCCTAACCATTATTTACATAACATCTGTTTATAACCACTGCCTGTGTAATATATTTGTTTCTAACCATTATTTATCATCATCTTACTATTATAGTGTCCTGTAATATGAAATATTATTTTTCTAACCATTATTTATAATATCATTTGTCCAAACTACCCATGTAATATATTATTTGTTTACCACCATTAACAATTTTAGAAATACATTTAAATTTCTTGATTATTTATTTGTTATATTTTTCTCTCCTTACTCCTTAAATTTGATTACATTAACAGTATAATTACTATTAATAACCATTACATATATAATGTTTACGATGATTACTGCATATAACTTTTACATATATATAATATATTATTTGTGACATTATTTATCTGTAGTGCTTGATGCATCTTGAAGATCGACTGCAGGAAATCTACTTCAAAAGCAAGATGGTGGCAGAATATCTGAAGACTTCCAAGGTGAAGAATATGAAAGACTTGACGTCAATGCTGGGGTAGGTCATCACCAATGTAGGGATATTTTTTGTGGCTCCTTGAAGAAAAAAATGGTAAAAAAAACTCAGTAATGTCTTCCCACTTAAAAAAAGGTTTTGTTGTTTAAGGTCTTTTGTTTGACTTTTTTTTTCCTTCTTTTTAATTTTAATTTTGTTGTTGTTTTGTTATTGTAATACTTTTGTTACACACCCGTTGGTGAGAACATCATGTGTTATTTTTGATAACACATTGTTGTTTACACATGTATGTGTGTTAACAATTTCAAGACATAAGACTGGCTGCTCCTAGGTGATGACCAGGTCACCGATGCCAAATGTCCAATAAAAAATCCAACGCGATGGAAATCAATTACATTGTGACATATAGTTAACCTGACAATCATGTGTCTGTGACATGTAAGTTAGCTACAAGTGCAATGGCTGTAAATAACTTTTAGTAAAAAAAGATAAATACAATAATACATTCGTGTCCGTTAGATATCATTTATCTCACAACTCATTGTTTAAAAACGTATCAAACTCGCTTTTGCTTGTTAGATACATTTTAAAACAACTCGTCGTGAGATAAATGGTATCTAATGGCCACTCATGTATTATTCTTTATTTACAACACTCTAAAAACCACACATACATCAAATGCAAATTATGAGGTAAGTATTGGTTCACATGATTTACGGTTTTACATTTATATATTGGCACATATATTCCATTGCAGTAAAACATAATTAATTGTAGTCAGCTTGAAAACAGTTCCAAACATATTCAATGTTTAACCAAATTATCAAATTTAAGTTTTTCTCTGGAGAAACTGCATATCAAGACTGAAAAACGTTGTGGAATACAAAGAGTTGTATAATATATATTTGTAAGTTAATAATTTGTTTTTAATCCATTACAGATTTGAAGCCAGTGATTTACCACTGCTGTTAGCAGTTGCAGGAACTCATTCCCCAAGTCTAGATCTGTAAATTGAGATGGGGAAAACCCTGGCTTCACAGTTAGCTAGAAGAGGTCAACCATGTTGTGATGAATTTAAATCTTATAGTACATTCTTCACTTGAACCTCTCGTCAGTGTGATAAACCTACGGAATGCGGTATCCATGCTGACTGCTCAGGAATGCGGTATCCATGCTGACTGCTCAGGAATGCGGTATCCATGCTGACTGCTCAGGAATGCCGAATTCATGCTGACTACTCAGGAATGCCGAATTCATGCCGACTACTCATTAACACAGACAACAAACCAGGAGCTGTATCACATCTCTGAGCCTGGACCACTGGTTCTCGATAATCAGTCCGGTTGTAGTCCATCTATTTAACGTGGGTGGTTCTCGATAATCAGTCCGGCTGTAGTCCATCTATTTAACGTGGGTGGTTCTCGATAATCTGTCCGGCTGTAGTCCATCTATTTAACATGGGTGGTTCTCGATAATCAGTCCGGCTGTAGTCCATCTATTTAACGTGGGTGGTTCTCAATAATCAGTCCAGCTGTAGTCCATCTATTTAACGTGGGTGGTTCTCAATAATCAGTCCACCTGTAGTCCATAATCAGTCCACCTGTAATCCATCTATTTAACGTGGGTGGTTCTCGATAATCAGTCCACCTGTAGTCCATCTATTTAACGTGGGTGGTTCTCGATAATCAGTCCACCTGTAGTCCATCTATTTAACGTGGGTGGTTCTCGATAATCAGTCCGGCTGTAGTCCATCTATTTAATGTGGGTGGTTCTCGATAATCAGTCCGGCTGTAGTCCATCTATTTAACGTGGGTGGTTCTCGATAATCAGTCCACCTGTAGTCCATCTATTTAACGTGGGTGGTTCTCGATAATCAGTCCACCTGTAGTCCATCTATTTAACGTGGGTGGTTCTCGATAATCAGTCCACCTGTAGTCCATCTATTTAATGTGGGTGGTTCTCGATAATCAGTCTGGCTGTAGCCCATCTATATAACGTGGGTGGTTCTCGATAATCAGTCCACCTGTAGCCCATCTATATAACGTGGGTGGTTCTCGATAATCAGTCCACCTGTAGTCCATCTATATAACGTGGGTGGTTCTCGATAATCAGTCCGGCTGTAGTCCATCTATTTAACGTGGGTGGTTCTCAATAATCAGTCCACCTGTAGTCCATAATCAGTCCACCTGTAGTCCATCTATTTAACGTGGGTGGTTCTCGATAATCAGTCCACCTGTAGTCCATCTATTTAACGTGGGTGGTTCTCGATAATCAGTCCACCTGTAGTCCATCTATTTAATGTGGGTGGTTCTCGATAATCAGTCTGGCTGTAGCCCATCTATATAACGTGGGTGGTTCTCGATAATCAGTCCACCTGTAGCCCATCTATATAACGTGGGTGGTTCTCGATAATCAGTCCACCTGTAGTCCATCTATATAACGTGGGTGGTTCTCGATAATCAGTCCGGCTGTAGTCCATCTATTTAACGTGGGTGGTTCTCGATAATCAGTCCACCTGTAGCCCATCTATATAACGTGGGTGGTTCTCGATAATCAGTCCACCTGTAGCCCATCTATATAACGTGGGTGGTTCTCGATAATCAGTCCACCTGTAGCCCATCTATATAACGTGGGTGGTTCTCGATAATCAGTCCACCTGTAGTCCATCTATTTAACGTGGGTGGTTCTCGATAATCAGTCCACCTGTAGTCCATCTATTTAACGTGGGTGGTTCTCGATAATCAGTCCGGCTGTAGTCCATATAATTAACATGAAAAACTAGCAGAAAATGACACAGGACAATTGCCTGTTGCTGCTATACAACATGACCCTAATCTGCTGTATTGTACAATATGTGCAGAGTAGCCAAATAGGATCATTATTAATTTAAGGTTCTTTATTCAGACAATGGGAGTTTTTTTTTTTCATTATCCTCAAGAATAGTTTAAAAGTTTTTAACATTAAAATGGCTATTTAAGTTAATGTATTTATGACACCTCTGCTTGCACAATTACTGTGTGCATTGTCAATGGCAATGTGTGTTAATTTCAGTGGATAGTTAGGAATTGACATCATACCATGGTGCAATATCTTTAAATCTGTCGCCATATGTAAGATATTGTCATATTGTATTATGAAGGTCACACACTGACCTCTCAAATGGATGTGTGAGAATGTTTTATCACCTTTAGCCATAGCAACTAGTGTTGTAGGTTCCGTTTCAATATTTTACCCCTCTGCAAAATGTTAGCCTATACTTGGTGAGAATGTTCTACCCATAATTCAGTTATAGTATTGTCCTTTAATGACATAACATCAGTGTCACTACATCAGTTTTTGATGAAACTTAAACATTCTACAGCAAGATCTGAAATGATGTGTTAAAAACACAGAAAATACAAGGTTAAAACAGATTAACCAATATTAGCCAACAGCAGCTATGAGACGTTACATGGATCACAGTGCCAACACTCGAGAAGAGGATGGTATTGTTCATTGCTACAGCTGGCATTTGTTGGTTGTAACATCCCACTTCTGACACCATATCGTGTTATGTTCATTTGGGATTAGGTTCCAAGTCCTTGCAGCAATTATAAACACAATACAATAGGAAGAATCTGTTGGTAGTAACTTTCATAAGTGCATCCACCATTACAGGCCTGGAGCGAGGCACCCTGGATGTTCTCGACAAAAGCAAATAATGTTAGATACTCTCTAACCTTAGACTCGAGGTGTCCTTACAGTCTCGAGGTGTAGTCCGTCAGCAAACACAAAGAAGATGGAGCTTGGAACTAGTAGACATTACCCCGAGGGGAGTGTGGTCTCATTAATGGTGTAATAGGAATACACGGCTTTGAGCTTTTGTTGGTTGGAATTAACCATGTATAAATTGTTGATCTGTAGGTTTACTGATAATACCTATGTATATTCATCTTGGAAAGGTGGTGCTAAACTTTTAATATGGATGTATTTTATTACAGTTGATCATTTTAACACAGAAACTGAATGAACATCATTTAAGTATTGTGCAATCTTTGTGAAATATGCAATATGCCAGTAACATTACTTTGTGAAAAGTTGCAAGACTAGTGTTTATTTATTGATGGTCACCAAAACATTCACTGTGCTTATTTGTTTGCTATTCAACTCAGGAATTAATAGATGAATAAATTATCTAATTTCTTCACATTACCAAAACAGTCATTGTTAAAACACTTAATATGGAAATACCAGTGAATGTTATCTACGCAATAGGGCTTTATTTAAATGAAATTTAGAATAAACTCACTAAACTGCAGATGGAGATGGATCATTTTGCACAAAACTATAGCATTTGCAGTTCAGACGTTGCCATAATACATACATCACAGGGCTTTAAAGATCTCTTTATATTAATTGAAAAATGTAGCGGGTTTCCTCTCCAAGACTACATGTATTTGTCAAGATTACCAAATGTTTGACATCCAATAGTCAATGATTAATAAATCAATGTGATTTAGTGGTGTCGTTAAACAAAACAAACTAAACTTAAGAAGCAGTTTGTTAGATGTATATTTCAAGTTCATTTCATTTGTCATTGTATAAATCCTAAACTATATATTTTGTTTATGTTGAACTGTTCACCATTGTCATACTGTAAAAAAACTACCAAGTGACAAGACTGTACACTTTGTGCGTTTGTGACAAGACTGTACACTTTGTTTGTCTCTTTTTGTGCTGCTTTAATATTGATTAATAATAATATTATTCAGCAGCTGAGTGTCCTAACTTGCCAAGTCTTTCATATGTTAAATACATTCGTATTCATACAGGGTTGGGTATAGCACTTGGTGTACAGCTTTTCTTATGATGTCTTTCACGTCGGATCCCACAGAATCTTTTATATATGTGTATCTATATATAATGCCTTGTAATTGCATGTCTTGTGATAAATAATACATTTGATGTCATCCTCTAATGTATTGTTAAACAGAGTAATGTTTTTTGTTAAAATCACAAAACTAACCAACAACAGAACAATAACACCAAGACAATCATGGGGAAATGTGTTGAAAAATTTAGAAATGTCTTTTTGTTAATCACAGACTAGCAACAGAACATTAACACCAACACGATCAAGGGAAGCAGTGGTTGTCAACCATTTACTCTGTATCACAGCTATCACTTGTATCGGAGAATAAATATTTGTAGAAATCATTGCTTGATGGAATTAACATTGCTCTAGAATTTGTTTTCTGGTAAATTTTCAATGCTTGAATAGACTTTTTGCTTGAATCAGTTTTTAGAAATTCATTGTAGTTCTTTTTAAAATAGTCTTAATGGGCCGTTCACAAACATCCACATTTTTACGAGTGTACAAACCATACGCTAAGCAACATATTTTGGGCCAAAAGTCTGACGAAGATGATCAGTATATATTAAAAAAGAAGAAGAGAAATGTGCCCTCTGACAGGGTGAGACCTACTCAGGAAGAACTGGCATATTACCACCTAACACCCATATCTATTTTGTGAAGGACTTTTACAACTCTCCATTTTAAATTGCAGAAATACTATGCAATTCTATTGCCAAACTAAAATTTGTGCATTTCATTTCTCATCAAAAGTTTTAGTTGGCAATAAATGTTTTTATAAATTTACAAATGTGTACTATTCAGTTGCAAAACTATTTCAGATTAAAATATTGATGATACTACAATTAGCTGCAATGTATTCTTTATAGAATGTAGCAACAGGGTTACAAAGATTTGTTGAAATGTTTAATTTTGTGATTGTAAATCGGTTTTAATATAACTGTGACATTACCTTGTAATAATGTTAACATAAATGTATTTATTAATGAGTGTTACTTGTTTGTTCTTTATTGTAAAAATTGCATGATCAAGAATTTTGTAATTTAATGATGATGATCGTATTTTAAATACTGAGCATTAGTCTGCGAGCTGTATGTTAATTAATTTATGGTGTATACTGCTGGAAATCTGACCTGGTACCAAGAGATTCAGTTGGTTCAAAATCATATTATTATTAAATGTAGATCATAAGACCCGATTTCAACCAACATGAGTTTGGGCATGTTTCTGTGTGTAAGTATAAACTATTCCACACAAGTCATTCGGGGGGAAAGTGGATTGATGAAAGATTTTTCAAATTTGACATCGTAACATGAATTATTTACTGTTGGCTTAAAAGTACACTTTGACGAAGTCAAACGTTTATAATTTATGTAAAAACGCAAGATGTGGGAAAAGCACAAAATTGAAAGAAAGTCTAAAAATTAGCCTACAGAGTCAACCTGGGTTCCAGTGTGCTACACCATGGAATATTCACAACAGGGATTTTACAGTAAATGATTTGGCTGGTTCTTGCTTTATATTAGTATATTAGTATTATATTACATTCAAAGATGTTGAGATAGTATACTAAGAAAAGCCAAAATGATTAGTAGCACCAACTTAATTCACTTGAAGCATTGTGAAGTTTGTATAAAATACAAAGACAGTGTGACGTATAATGTCAGAAATGTGTGGTTGACTGTCGGCAGCACGTTAACTTCTTGACACTGGACGAGGGTTTTGGTTGCAGTCACTCATTCCTGTTGGTGTCAGTGAGGTCCCTGTTTTTTCCCCAACAATATATTTTGACCTTTGCAACGCTTGGTTTAGATGTGGAAATCTGTTTCCACCACATAGATTACTCCTGCTGAATCTTTCCAAGGATGAACATGACATACCACTTCCTAATTATTGTTATATACCAGTTCTGGGTAGTTCTTTTAAAAATAGTCTTAAAGGGTCAATCACAATTGTCCACATTTTTCATGAGTGTACAAACCATTCGCAAAGCAACATGTTTAACCAAAAGACAGTTTTAGATAATTTATGTAAATATTAACTTGAGACATTTAATACATTCAATGAGTCCAAGAAATGGTGGGACTGCTTTTCTTCAGTAGACCTGTTGCGTATGTATTTTATCAAAGGTAGTCCTGTCAAGTAGGTGGTGTCAACACGATACGCCTAGTAACACATTTGATACCAATTGCTTCTTTCTTGTGACTGCCCAATTCAAATTAGCAAATGTATGTCGAATTACATTGTCGCGTATTCAGAAGGGAGCCCTCCTGAGCAATTAGACTGGTACTACTTCTATCATGTAACATTATCTAACATCAGTTGCGAAAACCAGTCTAAATCTTGCCCTAAATGGGCCACAGATCTTGCTGCTATGATGATGATGATTCATATCCTACATCCTAGGAAGAGGAGCAACTTTAAAATGGCACCAACAGAATTACAGTATAAATATAACTTTCAATGTTAACATCTCCACTTCGTAGTTCTGAGAGGGTTGCACCCACCTTGAATCTGCACCTGTGCATCCATACTGACTGCGAATAAAAACGTTAATAGATCTGAAATCAGAAAAGCTTAAATAAGTTTTAGCTTTTTACACACTATATTAAAATCATACTTTCAGCTTTTTACACACTATATTAAAATCATACTTTCAGCTTTTTACACACTATATTAAAATCATACTTTCAGCTTTTTACACACTATATTAAAATCTACGACTAAGAGTCAGAATTACCAAAAGTTTGACATCCAATAGCCGATGATTAATTAATCGATGTGCTCCAGTGGTGTTGTTAAACAAAACTTGTAAACTTTAATTGATATTTACATACATTTTTGTTTTATTATACACCACAGAAATACAACATCCTGCCACACAATATAATAATATATTTCTACAAGTCTTGAACTGATCACCCGATGGTGACTCCTTTCGGCTTCTCTTTCTCCAGAAGTACATTGTAGTATTTGTGATTCTGGGGACCTGAGAGAGAAGACGATGGGCATGTCTTCAAGGGTGGGTTTCCTGCCACACAATATAATAATATATTTCTACAAGTCTTGAACTGATCACCCGATGGTGACTCCTTTCGGCTTCTCTTTCTCCAGAAGTAGTACTTGTGATTCTGGGGACCTGAGAGAGAAGACAATGGGCGTGTGTTCGAGGGTGGGGTTCTCGGTCTGGAGGTACCGCACCCAGGTGACGAGCGAATCCTTGGAGGCGGTGCCGGTAATGCACATCGCTAACACCGTGCCATCGTCCTGCTCGTGGACACTCGGTCGTGGGACGATGTCCGTCGACTCCTCGCTCTCAAACAGAGTCCAGTTAAACAGATCTGAAAACAAGAAAAACACCTGCTAAACAACAAAAACACTGGTAAAACAACAAAAACACCAACAAAATGGCAAAACAATAAAAAATACTGGTAAAACCAGGGACCTACATTTAACTTTGGCTGTAAAAACTATAGTCCAATCCTACAAAATGTGTTTTGTAAATAATTTCTGTTTGCTTTGACGTAAGAAGAAAAGAAAGTGTTTTGGAAGTAACAAAAAAATATTATTTTATGTTTGCACTTTAAAAAACAATCTGCTCAGAAATAAATAACTTGTAGTAGATTCAATAGAATGAAAAAATGCATTCCCCGTGGGACAGACTAAAGTCTGGCAACCATTTGACCTAACCAGGTCTCAGCCTTTATACTTATAAAACCTTTTTCAAAGTCTGGATATAGGCTTCATCAACAACATTGTGAGACCTCTATGTTAAAGGGAGATAACAAGTTTAAGAAATGCAAACAGTGACAAAGCAGAGTTACAAATAAATTTACAACCAGTAATAGGCTGCTATAGTCCTTCCCACACCTTTTTTTTATACTATGGAATTTACTACAAGTTAGATATTTCTGAGCCAAATGTTTTCTAAATTGCACACAAATATAGTATTTTTTGTTATTTCCAAAACACTTTTATTTTTCTTCCTACGTCAAACCAAAACATTTTTGTAGAAGGCTGGGATGAACTATCAGTTAGCATTGATTAGCTTTTAGATCTTAATATCTGTAACATGAGTTACAGAGGAGAAATAATTCCGGTATTTTAGGGGTAAAATAAAATAAGTCTGGGGGGAATGATCCTGCAGCCCACCGCACCTCCGCAGAGTACTCTGCCACCGAGCTACATCCTGCACCGGACTCTACAGACAAAAACAAAGGAAGGAAGGAAATGTTTTATTTAACGACCCACTCAACACATTTTATAGGCAAAAACTCTTCATTTACTTACCTTCATCATCGTCTTTGACGGGAACGTGTTTGGAAGGCATGGGGTCAGCGCGCAGTACGAAGTACGTCAAGTATTTATCTCTCAGCCACACGTTGTAACCTCCCTCCACAAACAGGGGGGTTTTCACGGGGTGCTGTTTCAGCAGGGACTTCTGGGTGGGGCTCTGTGCTGATGCTATGAACGTGACTTCCACTGGATCCGTCTCCACTTCCATGGTCTAGTCAAAGAGGAAAAGAAAAGGAATGTTTAGTTGTCGACAACTTGGCACACATTAAATTAGTTATTTGCTGGCTAACACAGTTGGAACACATTAAATTAGTTATTTGCTGGCTAACACAGTTGGAACACATTAAATTAGTTATTTGCTGGCTAACACAGTTGGCACACATTAAATTAGTTATTTGCTGGCTAACACAGTTGGCACACATTAAAAATTTAATGTGTTTTGTTTTCAATGACACCGCTAGAGCACATTGATTTATTAATCATCGGCTATTGGACATCAAAATGTTTTCCATTCGCAGCAAGGGATCGTTTATATGCACTTTCACACAGACATAACAGCACATAACATGATGTTGACATACCAGTTGTAGAGCACTCGTTGGAACAGGAAACAAATCAAATCAGAGAATGGGTCCACGCGGGTTTTGGTCCTATGAATGAAACACCTCAAGCGAGAGCTCTACCAACTAAGCTACACATTAAGCTCACGGTTCAGTGTCTACCACATCATTATTTCAAAACTTGCTTCAAAGAGTAACCAATATTTATAGTAGAGATGCACAGTATAACTGGTAGGGTTAACTACTGCGGTCAGTTTTACTATTACAATAGTATTGCGATAATTAAAATACTATTGTAATAGTATTGCAATAGTTAGTGTACCATTGCAATAGAATTGTGAATTCTTAAATCACTTGATAACAGTGATATGAACAAATATTTTGCAAAACTAGTTACCTCAGTATTCTAAAATGTGTGTGTGTGACGTATGTGGTGTGTGTGTGTGAGTGTGTGTGTGTTTGTACTCAAGTTATTTATAATAATGTCACTCGGTAGTGAAATCATGCATTGGTCAGACCATATTTCACTATGCATACTATCGAAACAACTATCGATGAATTGCTATCGAGGCACTGAATATCGTAACATCAATAGTTCGATGTATTGATACACCACTAATAACTGGTATACCGCAATATACATTTTGAACAATGTGTATTACAATATTTTTCTAGCGTACTAGTGTATTGCACTTATATATTTTGTACATGGGTTAGTGCACATATAATATTATTGTATTTATTTTATTTTCAAACAAAAACTACCAGTTTAAGAAAAAAACCAATTGTTGAAGTCATGTCTGATTACAATTATCAATAATGACTATAATAGTGAAAAATATGCCGTAATGTTTAAAAAGTAGGGTCTGTTATTTAAAATGATGACCTACTTTCACAATTTCAGGGCTGTACTTGTCTTAAAATAACTAAACAAGACTCGGGGCACAGTAATACAGTGTCTGCCAGCAAATGCCACATCCCCCACCAAGTACTGTACAGCCCTGGCAGGTTTTGATCAGCACTTGCTCATAAAGGATTTCACCTACTTTCCAGACCTTTATCTGGTTCTCACGGTCAACTGCCATCCGTTTTAAAGCTAGCATGGCTAACATTATTGAATCGTCTGGTAATTCCCAAGGAACAGGGTACGGGTTGGCATTCTTGAACTTTGGCATCCAGTACATCATCCGCCGGTACTTTCGGAAAGCATGGGCATCAGGTCCAAAGATGATTCTCAGAATTGTACCAAAATCATGGTCCGGAATCACACCTACATGAACAGATTATTACAGAAATCATAATTACATATTCTGAGTGTAATCTAAAACATTGCCACGATTCGTGTTCTCCCGATGCTAGAATATCATGTTTGAGGCTTTTTAAAGTGAAAAAAAGCAGTTGGCTGGTTACAGATGTATGTACATATATATCTGCATATGCTGAATAGTACTATGACATTTAAAGTATATATACAGTGGATTCCGTCTAAACTGAATTCAAGTGGGGACTGACGAAATACAGGATGGATTGTATACAGATTACAGAGATGCCAGTTTGGACAGAGTGTGACACTGTACATCGAGATATAATTACCATTGTCTTCCATCTGTTCCAGGAGATCTACTGTACATCTAGAGATAATTACCATTGTCTTCCATCTGTTCCAGGAGATCTACTGTACATCTAGAGATAATTACCATTGTCTTCCATCTGTTCCAGGAGATCTACTGTACATCTAGAGATAATTACCATAGTCTTCCATCTGTTCCATGAGATCTACTGTACATCTAGAGATAATTACCACTGTCTTACATTTGTTCCATGAGATCTACTGTACATCGAGATATAATTACCATAGTCTTCCAGCTGTTCCATGAGATCTACTGTACATCTAGAGATAATTACCATTGTCTTCCATCTGTTCCATGAGATCTATTGTACATTTAGATATAATTACCATTGTCTTCCATCTGTTCCATGAGATCTACTGTACATCTAGAGATAATTACCATTGTCTTCCATCTGTTCCCCCTGCGTGTGTGCTGTAACCTCACCGTGGTGCAGGGGTGTAACATTCTCTTTGAGAATGGCCAATACAGCACAAAATTGAAGTTTTGAGTAAAATTCAGTATCCGTAAAATTCTGTGATATTTGTGTTTTTGCACAGTTCTTTACACTGTTTTTGTTTAAGTCTTGAATTTTTATATTGACGTTGATTTATTTTATTTATTTGCATTACCATAGTTTGACACCCAATAGCCGATGTATTTTTCGTGCTGGGGTGTCGTTAAACATTCATTCATTCATTCCATCTGTTCCAGGAGATTTACTGTACATCTAGAGATATTTTCCATTGTCTCCCATCTGTTCCATGAGATCTATTGTACATCTAGAGATAATTACCATTGTCTTCCATCTGTTCCAGGAGATCTACTGTACATCTAGAGATATTTTCCATTGTCTCCCATCTGTTCCATGAGATCTATTGTACATCTAGAGATAATTACCATTGTCTTCCATCTGTTCCAGGAGATCTACTGTACATCTAGAGATAATTACCAGTCTTCCATCTGTTCCATGAGATCTATTGTACATCTAGAGATAATTACCATTGTCTTCCATCTGTTCCAGGAGATCTACTGTACGTCTAGAGATAATTACCATTGTCTTCCATCTGTTCCAGGAGATCTATTGTACATCTAGAGATAATTACCATTGTCTTCCATCTGTTCCAGGAGATCTACCGTACGTCTAGAGATAATTACCACTGTCTTCCATCTGTTCCAGGAGATCTACTGTACATCGAGATATAATTACCATTGTCTTCCATCTGTTCCAGGAGATCTACTGTACATCTAGAGATAATTACCATTGTCTTCCATCTGTTCCAGGAGATCTACTGTACATCTAGAGATAATTACCATAGTCTTCCATCTGTTCCATGAGATCTACTGTACATCTAGAGATAATTACCACTGTCTTACATTTGTTCCATGAGATCTACTGTACATCGAGATATAATTACCATTGTCTTCCAGCTGTTCCATGAGATCTACTGTACATCTAGAGATAATTACCATTGTCTTCCATCTGTTCCATGAGATCTATTGTACATTTAGATATAATTACCATTGTCTTCCATCTGTTCCATGAGATCTACTGTACATCTAGAGATAATTACCATTGTCTTCCATCTGTTCCCCCTGCGTGTGCTGTAACCTCACCGTGGTGCAACATTCTCTTTGAGAATGGCCAATACAGCACAAAATTGAAGTTTTGAGTAAAATTCAGTATCCGTAAAATTCTGTGATATTTGTGTTTTTAAACAGTTCTTTACACTGTTTTTGTTTAAGTCTTGAATTTTTATATTGATGTTGATTTATTTTATTTATTTGCATTACCATAGTTTGACACCCAATAGCCGATGTATTTTTTGTGCTGGGGTGTCGTTAAACATTCATTCATTCCATCTGTTCCAGGAGATTTACTGTACATCTAGAGATAATTACCATTGTCTCCCATCTGTTCCATGAGATCTATTGTACATCTAGAGATAATTACCATTGTCTTCCATCTATTCCAGGAGATCTACTGTACATCTAGAGATAATTACCAGTCTTCCATCTGTTCCATGAGATCTATTGTACATCTAGAGATAATTACCATTATCTTCCATCTGTTCCATGAGATCTACTGTACATCTAGAGATAATTACCATTATCTTCCATCTGTTCCATGAGATCTATTGCACACTGTTGTTGTCGGGGGAAATGCATCATCTCCACCTGCCAGGGACCTTTCGGTATCATCCTCTTTTCTGGAAACACCTCCAGGATTTTTTTGTACATTTCCACATTTCGATGACAACCAAACTCTTTCATGCGCGACAAGGCAGCGTATATGAACTCCACATGACCTCTCCTGTACAAACTTTCTTTAGATATGTACATCTTGATAGCCTTCTGAAACGCAATCATATCTGCTGCTCTCATCTTGACAATTTCATCAAACAGCTCAGATGACCGTATTGTCAGAGTATTCTGAGTATCGAGGGTTTTTAAATCATGTTTACTCTTTGACACAGAAATATGAAACTGCCGTACTGTCAGTGTCTCAGTGTTGTGAGGGCACAGATATTTTTGATCACATATAATATTCTGTGAACTGGATATATGAAACTGTTTTACTGTTTGTTTCATTTCAGAAGCTTTTCGACAAAGACCAATAAGCTTTAGACTGCTTCTTGCAGGCAACCTTAATGTTGACATGATTACAGATCTGAAAGTAAACAGTAAGACATAATCAAAGTTGTACCAGTATTTTTAAACAACAAAAATAATTTGCATTAGTGTCAAATGATACCGGTACATGTATTAAAATATTAGGTGTTTTTTCAATGTGCTACCAAATTATCTTGAGGAGAAACCCCACTTTCGCTACACAGTATAGGTTTTACCTTCCAACTGACACTAGTACAAGATTGGATCCAACAGGACATAACAAAATTAGCCAGTGTACTCCAACCATAAGAGAGTAAGGCGGACAGCAAGACGGACATGTGGACAGTTATGATGCTCTCATTACAGCCAGAGAAAACTGTATATCAAAACTGTGCAATCTGAGCCGACCAAATAGTAGTCAAAGATTCTCGCTCTAATACAACAACAATCCTATGTTTCACATTAAATACCTTTACATTATCATTTTCTAATTGATATTAATCACTAATACACACACTACAGGAAGAAACCCATCAGCACCTACGTATTTAACCAGCACATTATTGAAAGGGGGTGCTGTCAGGGGACTTCCTGTAGTGTGTGTATTAGTAATTAATATGTAAAAAATGTGTTATCAGCAAACTCAAAAATGAAGTAAAGATATTTAAGGTCAAACATAGGGTTGTTGTTGTATCTTTGACTATTGTTTGGTTTGCCCAGATTGTGTAATTTTGATATATATTATCCTCTGACGGTAATGAGAGCATTATAACTGTCCAAAGGTCCGTCTTGCGCTCTTACAGTCAGAATACATGGGCTAGGGGCGATCAACAAAACATAACAAAATGATTGCTGATCAAGTCGCCCCCTACTAACTTGCCCCAGCGGTTGGTTAACTCACCGAAAACTGTTTAGTCAACTCACCCCCAAAAAGTTACCCCCAACTCGCCTCAGGGTGTGGTCAACTTGTCCCAGTGTTTTACATACATCAAACACCTAAGTCTTGCATGGGTTGGTTGACTTATATTTAATAGCTCCAACTTATCTGTGGCAGTCTGGTTACAGCAAACAGCAGTAGTTTAATCATTGTTCACTTCTCACTACTGTAACAATTTACACCTCTAACTCCCATTTAGAGTATGTTCTGGCATGAAATATATTGCAGTTCCGTCAAATCTAATATATTATATTTTGAACAAAATAAAGGGCATGTGGGGCAAGTTGACCATTCACTGGGTTGAGTTGACCAATCGCTAGGGCAAGTTTGTGACTTTTTGAGGTGAGTTGAATAAACAATGCGGAGCGAGTTGACCAACCGCTGGGGTAAGTTGGTTTTGGGACAAGTTGACCTGCTCCCAACTAAATATGTCAACTCAGATGGATAAATCCTATGGTCTACCGTATCTCAGGACAAAGCTTGATGACTGTCACTGAGGTATCATCCACAACATTATTCTGACTATTGACTATAGGAGAAGCCACAGTGACGTCACATGTTTTGATCACGTGGTACCGCGCGAGCGCTGGTAGGCAAGAAACCAGTTGACAATACTGGCATTAGTAGTAATGAACAATCGAATGTTTTTCCGTCAATTAAATCAGTGTAGACTAGTTTTGATGAATGGTATTTTGTCATGGTAATTTCATACGTTGTTGTTAGATGCACAAGTCACTGTAGTAAGGATTATGAAATTAGTTTCATCAAATACAGTGGAAGCGAAACGTTGAACAGTTAAATCTGACAACAATCAACTTTGCCCATCCCACAACGGAGATCGTCATTTTATACAAGGTTTGTTGTATGTTATTCATTCGTAATACTAATACACGTCAGTATTTATTGAAATGAAAATTGAAAAGATAATAAAAAAAAATAAAATAAAAATAAAAGCCCCCACCAAACTGACATGGAAACAAAGATGCCCTGTGAACAGTAGGCCTACCCAGTCAATCGACAAACAACGTTTTATGTAACTTTTTGTTTGTATTGACAGATCCATTATAGTGGGTAAAACAAAAACTGAATATATTTTATATTGTATTATGCCATAAAATATGTAGGTGGCTGGAGTATTTATATTTTTAATTAAATAACAGGGAGTGTGTGTGTGTGTGTGTGTACAATCAAGCATATATATATTGTTTCATATGAAAATGGTTCTGAAATATTTCCATTTATTAATTATATTATATGTTAATTATAATGTTTTACTTTTTGTATTGAAGAAGTGATCCACAGGTGTATTTGTAATGTGTAAGTTGATTTTTTAATAATAAAATAAAAGGTATAAACATTTCAGGGTGGGATATCAAATGTATTAAATCATTTGTTTGGGATTAAAAATAAGTAAATACTAATAATAAAACTGGATATTGATCCACAAGTTGGTGATAGCCACCATATTTTATTAAAAACATAAATTATGTTACATGCATTTATTATATAAGTTATCTGAATTTGTTTGCAGCAAATAAAGAAAGAAAAGGGGAGCTGATTGTATTTACAAGTATTATTGTCATCAGTGACAGATGTCAATATGTCTTCACAAATACATTTATGTGTATTCAAATATTTCAATAATATTCAATATACACAATATAAAACTTTCATACTTATATATCATAGAAATTTACCAACTTTCTTATTTTTTTCTAGGTATCAGTGATCCCTGTTTGTGGACAAAAAGAGAACCGGCAACTCTTGGATGAAAAATGGGCCTTTCACGATGAATTAAGGGCGTTTAAGTTTTAGGGTGAATTAAGGGATGCTAAGGAGAACACTGGTATTGGATTCAGCGATTCTTTTCTACAGTATCTCATGTTTCTGTGCATAAGAAGGATACCAGAACCTTTTTCACTGACTTTCCAAACTACCATGTGCAATATTATTGGGGCTATCCAGTATGTGATGATGACATTGATAACACTTGGATTTAATCTTTTTTTACCAGGATCTCTATTTTCTAATAAAAACAGACTTTACAAAATCAATAAAATTATATCGAGAAACAATAGACAACACATATTTATTATTTTCTTTTTCTATTATCATTATAAACCAATGATCAAATGATATTTGCATTGTGTTAATGTGTGTCTTACATTTAAACATTGTATTGTTACCATTTACAGTAATTTGTTGTTTTAACTGGTTTATTAATCAGGTTGAAAGTGATAGCCTTTGAAACTGTGCCTCTTGTCAAAGGTAACTGACACTGTTTTAGATTTGAAAGGAAGGAATCTTTTTATTTAACAATGCAATCAAGTCATTTTAATTACGGATATATAGAGTCCGACATGTTTAGGGATCACACAGATAATATTAGGGAGGAAACCTGCTGCTGTCACACAATGGATTACTCTTTCCGATTAACAATAAGGGATCTTTTATATGCATCAGCCCACAGACAGGATAATAAATAGTGTAGCCTTTGTTACACCAGTTGTAGAGCACTGGCTGGAATGAGAAATAGCCCTATAGGACCACCAACAGGAATCAATCCTAGATCGACTGCGTATTAAACTATGTCCTGGCCTGCATGGGATTAGGCGATTAAAATATTAATGGCAATTTTTATGTATATATATATATAAAAAATAATGCTACAAAATGTTCTGAAGATGTAAAGCACAAAGGTGAGGGACCAAGTAAATTAAATTTGAGATGTATCCGGTTTAAAAGGCTAAGTTCTGTACTAATATTTAAAAAGGGACGCTGTAGCTAGAGGGAGAAATGTATGTGTGGTCATGGAACATGTATGGAAACTAAATTTAGGTTCCTCCATTTTAATACAATGTGTTAATATGTATCCGATATCAACAAGTTTAAGGAATAAAAAAGGACTTGATAAAATTAATAGTTTTAAAAGTTTTTGTAAAGTTTTCTAATAAGATACTTGCTTAAATTTATTGTTCATGAAAAGCCTTACAAATGAACCAGTAGACAAGTCTGATGTGTTATATATATATATAACTACTGTCTATATACTGTCTACTGGTTGTTCATTTGTAACAAATGTTCATATATATATATATATATATATATATATATATGTATGTGTATCTATATGTACATATATATGTATCTATATGTACATATATATGTATATATATATATATACATATATATATATATATATATATATATATATATATATATGGGTTATTTAAAATTGTTTAAAGAAATAATTTCCTTTAACAAAGTGTAGGCCAATTATTTCTTTTAAACAGTTTTAAATAAAAAATATAGGCTACTCGTTTTATTTTATTAGTTTTATTTGTGTGTGCGCGCGCTCGTTTGTAATGCTTTACTTGAAATATGGACCAGACGCTTTAAAAATACATGGACTAAAAATATTTATTCAGGTGAAAAGAAAAAGAAAAAAAAAGGAAGTTTGCTATAGTTTTGAACTCGGTCAATCGTCATATTTTATGGGTGGAAAGAGTACATGTATCTCCTCCATACAGGAGCTATGTAGAATAGCGTTCCCGTGCTACAAGCGGTAATTTAAGCACGTGTTGGCCATTCTTTGCTATTCACGCTACGCTAGTTCGCTTTGTTACTAATGGACATTATGATAGACTTCTGCCTACCAGATGCGCGCGCATGCTGATACGTGACGTCACTTCCCTAAACACATGGCTTCTCCTATTAGGAAAAATATCCGCCCGGTCCCCCCTTCCCCTAACCTTAACTCCAACCCTAACCCCAACCCTAGCTCTAACCCCAGCCCTAACCCCAACCCTCAACCGTAACTAAAAATAATAATGGAGGGGACCAGGCGGATATTATACCAATCAATGTGCTCTAGTGGTGTCGTTAAACAAAAAAACTTTTAACTTTTTGAACTAAAGTTCAAAGCTGTTATCATGTTATGACAGTTCTTTTGGAACATTCAACATCATCTTGTCAACATTTTAGTGTTTTTGCACAAAATATAGGTATGTATAAATAAAATGTTTGATCTTACTATTGAATAGTTCTTTTCTTTCCTTCACAAATTAATGTTTAATTTAACTTTTAAGGAACTCATGTCAACAGCGATATACCGTGGACTTCCTACGTTCCGCATTTTACTATGAAGGGAACTGGATAAGTGCAAACAAACAGCCCAACGTCAGTTAATAACTTTCATTTGAAGGGAGGTAATTTGTATAGGCGATTAGTTTCTTAATGAGGCCCTTTTAAGGTAACTATTTACTGATGCGTTTAATGTTAAAAGCTGTACTTTGTTTAATTTCCAACGACAAAAGGGTTGTCGTCTAAAATAAATATGATTTTAGAGTTAACACATGGCATTAATCATATGTTTCTGATCCGTACAAATGCTGCAAGAATAGTCATGAAATGTTTTAATTAACGTCACTAAACACATTTTTATCTACGATTAATAAATGTTGTCAGACATGGTTCAAGATCACACAGATAATGAGACCAAAAAACAACAACCAAAAAAAAAAAAAACCCACAACAAAAATACCTGCCACCACTCTACGCATGGGCTACTCTGACTGTCACAAGTCAAGGGTAAGCATATATATATATTGGTGTATATATTGGTTGTGTATATTTTATTAATGAGCTACAGAGTCACTGGGTTTTATTTGTGTGTTTTGGGTAAGGGCAAGCCAGAACATTGCATTTAGTTAGCTTATCAGTTCATTGTTAGTGTACTTTAAGCAATGTAGGAGTAGAGTGTTTAATTAAAGTGGAGAGATTGGGGTATAGCTTGGTGTGCGGTGAAAGCAGTGTAGCTTGGGTGAGTGAGTGTTTTTGTGGAATAAAAGGAGTGCATTTGATATTATGAATGACTTGAACATTTTGAGAGAGAGAGAACTATGGTGTTTGAAAAGCTGGTAGAAGAGCTTTTTATCACTTGATATTACCAATGAAAGTGGATCGTGATATGGTTGTGGTGGATTTCTTGGTGGAATGAGAACATGGTGGATTTCTCGGTGGAATGAGAACATGGTGGATGTCTTGGTGGAATGAGAACATGGTGGATTCTCAGTGGAATGAGAACATGGTGGATTCTCAGTGGAATGAAAACATGGTGGATTTCTCGGTGGAATGAGAACATGGTGGATTTCTCGGTGGAATGAGAACATGGTGGATGTCTTGGTGGAATGAGAACATGGTGGATTCTCAGTGGAATGATAACATGGTGTATTTCTTAGTGGAATGAGAACATGGTGAAACTGATGTTGAAACATAGTGATTTAAATGATATCGTGATTTAAGACATATTGTTGTTTATTCAGACTAAGTAATGGTGGTAAAATGACTTATGATTTCATTTAACTTGGTAAATGAGACATTATTATTTTATTTTTTAACTTTATTGGTTAACTTATAAACAATATTATGTGACGACATAATATTGTTTTATTTGGTTTCTTTTTCATTATTTTGTGTATTATGGGTTGGGGTGAGAGAATGGTGTGTGGAGTATGTGGTTGAAAGAAAGTATGAAAGCGTGTGTGGGGATTCTATATGTATATATACATATGTTGTTTTAAAATAAATTAGTGTTTAAATTTATTCCGAGTTCTGTTGTTCCTCCTGGTTAATAGTACGTGACACTGACAGTAAGATATCTAGACGAACATTTGAACAGTTATCAACGCTCTCTAACTATTAGAGACCAATCTATATAAATTCTGCGCAATCGCTGCCTACCTAATTGTGGAAATTTTTAATTACGGGGTTTTTGGTTATTTCTTATCATTTTGTGTTTGTTGTTTAGCATTCCGACACCAAGTCGGACATCCAGTGTACATCATACAAACTCTGCAACACATGTTGCCACCATAATTATACGAAGGACATTCACACCTTGTGAGTCATTTGTGAGAAAGATTTTTTAGCATTTCTCTCAACTCAATAAATAATAATAATAATAATAATAATAATGTTAGACTACATTTGTTTAAAATTAATGTTCTCGATTAAAGGACGATATTTAGTAGTGGTGTAACAATACACCGAACTATAGATATGCTGCGATAGTCAGTTCCTCGATAGCAATGCATCGATAGTTAATTCAACTATCGATAACTATCGCAATTGTTTCCTCAACAATCGATAATTTCGATAGTATGCATAGTGAATTATGGTCTACGACCAACGCATTATTTAACTACCTAGTGACATTATTATAAATAACTATATACAAACACAGACATACATAACACAAGCATGCGTACATACGCACACACATTCACACAGACAAAACACAGAACACACAACACAACACACACACGCGCGCGCACGCGCACACACACACACACATACACATACACACATATATTTATATACACATACATACACATACATACATACACACATACATATAGTTGAGTTAAAAATTATCCTTTATTGCATCCTCAGTAGATCAGAACGTAGCGTGGTAAGTCTGCAATTTGCGGGCGATTCAATGCCATATACGGCCAGAAAGGATTTAATTATCCCCGGTGCCAGTGCGTTAATATCAATGTATGTAATCGTCAACCTCGACATACATACAATATGTAGATATTCATACATCAATGCATACATATTGGAAGACAGGTAAATAGTTCTATTTATTACTGTTATCATGCGATTTAAGAATTCACAATACTATTGCAATAGTACTATCACTATTGCAATACTATCACAATAGTATTTTAACTATCGCAATATAATTGCAATAGTAAAACTGACCGCAATATTCACCCCAAATATTTAGCAGTATGTGATCTTGTCTAATCCTCGTTCAATACTGTCAGTTGATTTTATGTGGAAAGTGCTTTTTATATGGTAAAAACGTGAACGGTTTGAAAATGATACAAAATGTAAAACTATTCAAATTTTGATTAAAATATTTGACAATATCGGGATATTTGACTGACGGTTAGACATGTCTTATACATTAAATACAAAATTATATATTTAACTAAAATAACATTTCTTACATTATATGGAAAATGCAATAATTTACACATTAAACGTACAAAACTTTGTTTAATTTTGTTTTGAAAAATCCAAAATGATCCTGCTACAAATAGCTGAAATAAAATGATTACTATCATGATATATGAGATCCATGTATTCAGTTGGTTGTGTTTAATTGATTACTATTATCTCAAACAATTGTGGGGAAAACAACATATACACTAGTTGTTGGAATGTATTCGAATACCATAAGGATTGGATTACTGTGCCCAGATTTTACCCGATATGGCAACTTATTAATACACAGCACCCTATATCTTATGAAAATCTCTCTCTCTCTCTCTCTCTCTCTCTCTCTCTCTCTCTCTCTCTCTCTCTCTCTCTCTCTCTCTCTCTCTCTCTCTCTCTCTCTCTCTCTCTCTCTCTCTCTCTCTCTCTATCTATCTAAGTAAATCATTGTCGTAATCATTATTATTTCACCCCTTTTAAAACAAATCCTAGATCTGCTCGTTGTCATTTTCTGTGTTCAAGTTGATGTAATTGTGCTGTATTGGGGATTTGTTTGTTTGTTTGCACAGCTCCCATCAGTGTGTGTCTTAATTTAACTTTTGAACTTTTATACTGATATAAATCACCAATAATACTCATCCTTTTCACACCCAAGAGCCAATGAACTTTTGTAGGCTACATCTCACACAAAAACCTGAGAAATATAATTAATTTAATAATTACATTTAATTTGATAACTGTAGAAAGTCTGTGTTTATGATCGATAGCTACATAAAATATTGCAATATGTATCAGTGTGGCATAACACTGGATAACTTTGAATGAAACGTCATCGGTGGTAAGTAAGAATTGCCAGCTGCTGTCTGTATTTGCTATTCGAGAGTAACAATACAAATCGACCGTCGTCGTGAGTTATTCTCGAGGTGTACTATTTAACTGTCTGTCAACTATGTGACACGGTACAACATCGACAGCACCACTCCGTTCGTTTGAGCGTTTCACTGTTATATCACAATATTAAGGTAGGTATATTATTTGACAAAGTTAATTTTGGTATAACATAATTGTATAGTATAATTTGGAAAGATTTCCACCTGTTACTCCCCATTATACTGATACATGTATAAAGAGGGAACCTCACCATAATCCAAAAACTAACCCTAACCCTAAAACTAATCATAACCCTAACGATAGGGTGTGTGTATGTGTGTGTGTGTGTGTGGGGGGGGGGGGGGGGGGCTGGCGGTGGTAACGGTCGGATATTTTACCACAGTTTAAAATGGTATACCTGTAATTATAGACGGAAGGTTCGAACGTTTTGATGTGGGTGGTTCTCCAGGGGGTATTTCTCTTTAATCTAGAGGATGTAGAAACTTGCGACGTTTTGTTGATCATCGTCTAGTATGCTTATGAAAGAAAGTGAAACACAGAGCGTGCTACTTATTAATACAAGTAGCACGTATAGCTTCTACCGACGTTTTACAAATATAATAAAACTTACTTTTAAAAATTAAATTTTGTTTGATTTACAGTAAATGAAGTTAAAATACAGAGAACAGAGAAAAATAACTGAGCACAAACACACATGCTCTCTCTCTCTCTCTCTCTCTCTCTCTCTCTCTCTCTCTCTCTCTCTCTCTCTCTCTCTCTCTCTCTCTCTCTCTCTCTCTCTCTCTCTCTCTCCATTCATCACTATCTGTCTTCGTCATCATCGTGGATCGTCATGACCACCAGAGTAACTCCAGAGTAAAAACAGTCCAAACTCAAACCAAGAAGATAAATTTCTTACCGAAAACTACAGGCTCATCTCTATTATTCCATTACTCTCAAAACTCAAAGAAAGACATCTTAACTCAGCGACAGACAACTGTCTCGAACAGTGTGATCCTCTTTAACCTCCCCAGTCAGACTTCAGACCTGGGTAGTGTTGTGAAACTGCGTTATTAAATGTGGTCAATACCTGGCGACCATTTATAGATAAAGGCCTCACAGTCTCTTCATCTCGAACTGATTTTACACAGGCTTTTGACCTTCTGAACCACGATACACTTTTTACAAAAACTCCACATTTATAAACGGAGTCCCAGCTGTGTAAAATGGATTAGGTTTTATATTACTGGCAGATAACAAGTAGTAGCTACTGGTAAAGAGTCGGAACATTTAGCTCAGTCGGATGAGTACTCGCCTGTCGTGCTTACGTCACAGGATCGAACCATCTCGGTGGATCCATTCAAATGATTGGTTTTTTTTTTCGATCCAAGCAGTACACAACAAATAGTCAAAGGCCGTGGTATGTGTTTTCCTGTCTGTGGGAAAGTGGATATAAAAGATCCATTGCAGCTAATGGAAAAACTAATGGGTTTCCTCTGATGACTATACCATTGGGCTATTTTTTGCTCCAGCCAGTGTACCACGACTGGTACATCAAATGCCGTGGTATGTGCTATCCTGTCTATGGGATGGTGCATATAAAAGATCCCTTGCTGCTAATCGAAAAGAGTAGCCCATGAAGTGGCGACGGCGGGTTTCCTTCCTCAAATGTCTGTGTGATCCTTAACCATATGTCTGACGCCATATAGCCGTAAATAAAATGTGTTGAGTTCGTCGTTAAATGAACCATTTCCTTCCTGATGTTACCGATGTGTTGTATGAAGGGAAAACACGAACAACTCGGCAGGGGTTTAGGATTTATTCTCGATCATCAGTCGGGTGGGATATGAAGATCCCTGGTTCCAAGCATACGTATATACAAATACACACACACAAAGAAAGACCCGACTGTGGGTCGGGTCTTTACAGACGCATAATGCTGGTTGTCACCTACATGATTGTGGCACCTTTAAAATTATCTGTGAATGTTAGTTGCTGTGTATAAAAGCTTGTCTTCTCATAAAGTGGTCTGTTATCCTTGAATGTCATAAAGCTTCTGACCAAGAGAACACAGAAACAATGACAATGGGCTTGCAAGAAATGAGTTGTCAGTGAGCACAACCCAAGCCCAGAAAACCAGAGAAAGCAGGAAAACAAAGAAAGCCTGCACAAGTTTAACCTGACAGAATAAAACTATGTGAACAGTGTAATAAAATAGTATGTGTGTAGTGAATGTAGTTTAAAACACCCGGTTACACTGATGACTATATGTCAGAATGACCAAATGTTTGACATCCAGTAGCCGATGATTAATTAATCAATGTGCTCTGGTAGTGTCGTTATACAAAACAAACTTTAACTTTGAATGTAACACACGGAGTACCACAATGATCAGTGTTAGGTCCACTGTTATTTGCCATTTCCATTAATGGTCTTCTTCTATATATAGATACAATTTATTTGCTGATGATCTAAGCTTGACTCGTTCTGGAAACGATCTTCACTTTAGAAAAACGTATTAGTCAAGATTTGATAGAGACTGACAAATGATCCTGTGGAAACTAAATGAATAAAAAAAACGAAAATAATTTACTAGGAACTCATAAGACTCTTCAAAACCGTAAAAGGCATAACAGTGTCTTAAAGGGACATTCCTGAGTTTGCAAGATGTTTCCGACTAATAAAATATTTCTACGATTAAACTTTCATATTAAATATATTTTCTTGTTTAGAATATTAGTGTCTGTATATTCAACGTGTTTCTGGTCGTCTTAATAGTTGTAAGAAGCCCAAACTGGATTTTGTCTTAAATATTTTCGTTCGTATGAAAAAACTATATTTTAGGAAATAAAATGAAATTTAACCTAGTACAAGTATTAGAACGATCAGAAACACGTTTAATATACAGCCACTAATATTTTATGCAGACAAATATATTTGATATGTAATTACAATCGTTAAAAAGTCTCTGTTAGTCGATAACATCTTAAAAATTGCAGCAAACTCAGGAATGCCCCTTTAACTGTCAAGATAAATGCTTTAATTATCAAAGAAAGCACCTCTGAAAAAAGCTTCTTGGTATATACATTGATCCAGCCTTTCTTTTTGGTGTATACACTGATCCAGCCTTTCTTCTTGGTATATACACTGATCCAGCCTTTCTTCTTGGTATATACACTGATCCAGCCTTTCTTCTTGGTGTATACACTGATCCAGCCTTTCTTCTTGGTATATACACTGATCCAGCCTTTCTTCTTGGTGTATACACTGATCCAGCCTTTCTTCTTGGTATATACACTGATCCAGCCTTTCTTCTTGGTGTATACACTGATCCAGCCTTTCTTCTTGGTATATACACTGATCCAGCCTTTCTTCTTGGTGTATACACTGATCCAGCCTTTCTTCTTGGTATATACACTGATCCAGCCTTTCTTCTTGGTGTATACACTGATCCAGCCTTTCTTCTTGGTGTATACACTGATCCAGCCTTTCTTCTTGGTGTATACACTGATCCAGCCTTTCTTCTTGGTGTATACACTGATCCAGCCTTTCTTCTTGGTGTATACACTGATCCAGCCTTTCTTCTTGGTATATACACTGATCCAGCCTTTTTATTTTTGGTATATACACTGATCCAGCCTTTCTTTTTGGTATATACACTGATCCAGCCTTTCTTCTTGGTATATACATTGATCCAGCCTTTTGCTTGAAAGACCACATCAAACATATTACAATGAAAAACAGCCCTTCTTCTTAGTATTTAAAAATCCTACCCTGATGCTAACTTGATGAACACTCACGACAATTTTATTAAAATTTATTTATCCTCCTTAATATTAATTACTGTTCAGCAGTATGGGATCAATGTCCACAAACACCTCTTGATAAATTACAATTCCAAAATCAAGCAGCCAGACTAATTCTTGACGTTGGTAAAAATACATGTAAATAGAAAAACACAAGAAAATAAAGAGAGACTTATAAATGCAAGCAAATGTTATAAAAACACTATTTAAAAATATTCGAATTTATATAAATGGAGAAAGGAAAAAAGGTTTACAGAATTACATAAACATGATTCTCGATCGTTCTGGAAACTTCTGCGAAAAAACTCGACTGACGGAAAAACACCCTCACTGGATAAACGTTTTGAATATTATAAAGATATCAACAGCACAAATAACGACACGGAGGAACACGATGGACCATCGAATAATGATAACGAAGGAACTGATCCATTGTTAAAACACCGGTAACAAAAGAAGAAATACTGATCATAGTTAAAAATATTAAAAACAATAAAGCATCTGGAATAGATGGAATAATAAATGAATATATTAAAGAAACAATTAATATTATGATTGATATATATGTTAAACTTTTTAATATCGTTTTTGATAAGGGTATTTTTCCAGAGTCCTGATTAGTTGGTATTATTAGGCCTATCTATAAAAATGGAGATAGAGATAACCCAGAAAATTACAGACCTATAACCCTACTTAGTTGCCTTGTATAGTTGTTTACTGCTGTTATAAATAAACGTATTACTTTATTTCTAGAAACAAATTAGCTATTATCTGAAGCTCAAGCCGGGTTTAGAAAAGGCTATTCCACAGCTGACCACATTTTTACATTATATGGCCTTATTGAACTGCTACAAACTAGAAAGAAAAAATTATACTGTACTTTTATCGACTTTAAAAAAGCTTTTGATTCTGTGTAGAGAGTTGGACTATGGGATAAAGTAGTGAAAAATGGTATAACAGGTAAATGTTTTAATGTTATCCACAGTATGTATCAACATATTAAATCATGTGTGACTGTTCAAGGTGTTTATACTGATTATTTTCCATGTTGTATAGGCGTGAGACAAGGTGAAAACTTATCACCTCTTCTGTTTTCATTATTTCTTAATGACATTGAAGTTACTTTCAAAGCGCATGGCTGCAGTGGACTTAGTCTTGAAAAACCCATATCTGACGATATGCTACATTTGTGTACTGTTTTATTTGTTTTATTATATGCCGATGTCATGGTACTCCTCGCAGACAATTATGATCATAACCAACATTTATTAGATGTCTTTGATGTGTATTGTAGTACATGGAAATTAACTGTCAATTGCACGAAGACTAAAGTTTAAATTTTTGGTGGTAGCAAGAAGGACTATAAAAAACTATTTAATTTAGGAAACATAATTTTAGAGAATGTAGAGATCTACAAGTACCTTGGAATAATTTTTCATAAGTCTAACAAGTTTACTAATACTAGAAAAGCTTTGTTTTCACAAGCCGAAAAAGCCATGTATTTTATCTAAAACAAGGAAGACGGTATGACCTTTCTGTACAAGTCCTTTTGAAATTGTTTGATTGTATGGTACAACCTATTTTGTTATATGGTTGCGAGATTTGGGGTTTTGAAAACTTGTCTTATTTAGAAACATTACAAAATAAATTCATGAAGTTTCTGTTGTCATTTAAGAAGTCAACGCCTGTGAATATGTTATATGGAGAACTGGGGCGTTACCCAGTCTCCCTTGATGTCAAATTAAGAATGATAACTTTTTGGTTTAAACTAATAATTGGAAAACACACAAAGTTAGCATTCTTGATATATAAATTATTGCTGAATGATTATAAAAATGGAATATGTGATCATAAATGGTTAACGTTTAATGAAATCTGTTTTGGATGACGTTGGATATAGTAATGTATGAACTGCACAGTATAATCAGCTACCAGATGCAAATCTATTAAAACAAAGAATTCTTTTAAGATTACAGGATCAGTTCTTACAAACATGGAACAATGAAATTGTTAATTCATCTAAAGCATCTTGTTACAGACTGTTTAAATCAAATATTGTGTTCGAGACATATTTAACCAATTTAGAGAAAAATATCGGTTACCACTATTACATTTTCGACTCTCAAATCATTATCTTCCCATTGAAACAGGCAGATGGTAAAAAAATAACTTTAACAAATAGAACATGCTTTTTGTGTACAAATAACAAAATTGGTGATGAATTTCCTTATATAATGTTGTCCATTTTTTAAAGATGAAAGAACAAGACTTCTGCCAAAGTGTTGCCAGTCTAGACCAAATGTTTATAAATTTAGAATGCTATTTGACAGTAAAAAAACTGGTGTTCTCAGAAAGCTAGCAGTTTTCTGTAAACAAATTATGCATATTCTTAAGTCCCAGGGCTGAAATCTGTTTTTACAATTTCATTTTATTTGTATATGCAATGTATGTCTTCAAATGCAAGTATGAATCCATACATATACACTTGTTTTATCTGATGTACATTATTATGACGAATGTGCCATCTTGTCGTTTATTTATTTAACTATATTTTTACAATGTACCTCATATGCCATTGAATTACGGCCAGAGTGTAAATAAAGTTCAGTTCAGTTCAGTTCAGTCGTCTAAAGAAAATCTTAATGAGCTTAAATGGATGAATGTAAAATAAAGAAGTTAAACTTTCGCACCAGCACCATAATGTACAAACTAATTAAGAACAGCTAAACAATTTCTTCAATCATTCAGAACACAAACAAAATGACAACGTCACGAACTATGTACATACATGTACTCCGAGAAGTGAATTCTATAAATGGCGTTTTGTATACCAAGGATCTTACACGTGGAATCAGTTCAACGAGGATGTTACACTTGCACCAT